>NC_137468.1:89654096-89714096 GCF_964235325.1 Thermobia domestica
AGAACCAGTCCTACCATGTCTTGATATTTTTAACGGTCAGATAAGATAAGGGGAGGATAAGACTGGTCGCAGTAGAATTGCGTTATTTTGTATAAGGTATGAGTTACTACTGCGACCAAATTATCTGACTGCATCAACTGGTGTGGCTTGACTAAGGTAAAAACTTGCTAGGATGACCGGCCGATGTCCAATTTAAAAAATAAGTACATTGAAAGTAAAATGAAAGTGACAATGGGCTTGAAGAAGTTGACGGTTTTACTATAATAATAATAATAATAATAATAATAATAATAATAATAATAATAAACTCTGAATCTTTGAACAATGGCTGGTGGATGTACATCATCAAGCACAATATAGGTACATATAGATAAGTAGTTATGTATTGTGCAATTTTGTGTGCACTGTCCTCCAGTTTGTGTGTAAAATTGTGCAATTTGGACGGAAGGTGTGTGTAATTTCGCTTGCCGTGTCTGGCAACACTGCGTTCTGATGTGAGAAGTTTATTTTGTGGTGTAAATGTTATACGTACTGACTTTGCAATTTCTTGTTTGTGACAGTGTATGTGAGGAATAGTGGTATTCCAGTTCAAACAGAATATTGTATACTGAAGATCAGATCAGATATGGTTTTACGATCATTGAAAATATGGTACTCAACTACTACAGTGTGTTGTGTGAGTTACGTAAAGTCGGTCCAAACATATTACAGAAACATAAACATTTTTATGTCAGGATTTAGTGCTGATTAGTGCCTAAGTCCATAGAAATATACTGTACTAAGATGGTTAGGCAAACTTCACGCTTTCTAAAAAATTTCAAAATCAACATTAAACTGCACAGGGATTTAGTGATTAATTAGTGCTCTTCATCCCACACTGAGAAAAAAAAATGTAGGTGGCATACTTAAAAACGTAGGTTACATTCGTAATTCCTGTAGTTTCTGGACTTAACGTACAACCGTATATAACATCCTGCAGCAAACGTATAGCTGAAAAAGTATGTATTATACGTACTGTCTGCACAAGTGCAATGACGTCATTCGTGTGACGTTATCTGCAGTAACAAGTATATACGGAGGTAATATCTAGCTTTGTGACGTCAGGGTCGTATGTAGCATGTGGGTTAATAATGACGACATACACTGACTATCAGGACGGAGCATGATTTCAAGAAGTATGCAATATACGTTCTGTACGTATGTTTCTTGCGTTCAAGCCCGAGACAGCATCTATATTGTACTTGTGCCCCATACGTACGACTAGATACAGTATACGTATTGTACGTATGTATTATACAGATTTTCCTTATGTCGCACACAGCTTGTCCAGATACATCATACAGAATATCCGTATGCACCATACAGAGTGCATATATGTAGCTTACAGACTGTCTGCATGCAGCATATAGATTATACGTATGTCGCGTACAGGTTGGCCATATGTAATGTATAGATTGGATGTATATAGCTAATAGGTTGTCCATATGAAATATACAGATTTTACCTGTATCGAATACGTATTGCCTTCTTGTAATGTATGGATCGGACATATGCAGGATCTAGAGTGTACGTATAGTGCACCATTATTAAAGTGCTGCAACATACTGCAAAGTGCATGATACATTCTTACTGTAATGTTGTCAAATATTGTTTTACTCTGTATGAAAACAAAAATAGCTTAAAATATGGTTGATCTCCTTTGTGCCAATAATAATAAAATTAACAATACTACACTTTTCAAATCTTAGTTTGGAGCAGTGAAACTGTCCAAAGAAATGTATTTACCTGCAGGATGTCCTATAAGTTTGGGCTTCCTGCTAATTCGTTGGAAAGCTACTGCAAAGTCAAGTGTTGAAAAGTGACACAAGCGTTAATTTTAAAATTATGGGTACAAAGCAGGGGCGGATCCAGGACGGAAGTCTGGGGGGGGGGCGGTCGGCGGTAATACTGCTACTTTTAAGAGCTCGAAACTTGTTATGGATGGGTTTATTTATATATAAAATAAGAAAGTTTCCTCTTGTGGGGGGGGGCGATCGCCCCGATCGCCCCCCTCTGGATCCGCCCCTGGCACAAAGGAGGTTAACCATATATTAAACTATTTTCGTTTCCATACAGAGTAAATCAATATGTGATATATTACTGTAAGAATTTATCATATGGTTTGCAGTTAGTTAGTTGCAGCACCTCAATAATAATGCAAAATGCACAGCCTTATACAATCCTATATTCAAACTCAAACAAGATTTACATACAATCATTTATTAAGCTGTTATCATCCATTGCTTGTACGATATAAAGATTATTTTACCTCATTCTTTTCCTTAATAGTATCTTCTACTAAAGTGCAGTTGTTACCACAAGAGGCCTGAATAGAATTTTCCAGAAATAACTTCTCTGTACATTTTAATTAACAGGTATGTCTTTTTTTTTTTTTTAAATGTCGCAATAATTAAAAGTGTGGTGTCAGCCGGAAACGTATTCGCTTACAATATGATTCCTACTCAGTACTCACCATTAAAAATGCAACACCAAGAAGGAGACTGGGTAGATGCGCCAAAGTTCCCAGGCCGATACCTAATAGTAAGTGCAGAATACTCTTAAACGTCCGCTGTATTCGCTGTGTGACAGCGGAGGCGTTGTGCAGCCATCGACTAAACATATTTATTCTTCCCTGCTATAGACATTCTGCAAATTTGGACTTTCCTGGATGCATCCTTCTTAGTGCAACATTTTAAGGAAAGAGCAATTTAACAGTCTCATACATTGCTTAAAGAAAGGGCAATGATTCTCAGAATTACTCGGAAGATATATATACACAATAATTTAAAACGGTTATTTCAAACTTTGCAATTCAAAGCACGAAAAGAACTATAGATAAAGGAACACTGATTTTAGCCAAATAGTAATTAGTAAACTCAATCACACTCAGTACCATTAGTTGCTTGGTGTTATCCGTAAGTCAGAGATCACGGTATCTCATTTCGTGTAGATTTTTGCATTTGTTTAACGCTAAAAATGTATTTTATCGCTAATTGAACCCAGTACCATATATATACCGACAGGACGTACCTTAGTCACAAGGTGACATGAGTGAAACACTAAACTATTCGATTGACACCTGCGGCCTTGTCAACACTAGAGAAAGTTACAAAGTGATTAAGTAAATACGGAACATAGTTCATACAAAGTATAGCGATGTATGAAGTCTCCGTTTCATACGACTTGGATAAAGGATACATCTGAAATAGCAACAAAGAAATATATAATGATTTCTCTGGATAATTTGGATTAGTCCAGAATTCGAACACACACACGCTGGTAAGTCCAACATTTTTTTTTTTTTTAACTTCTTTCTTCGGATTCCCAATAAAGTTGACTACTGAAAAGCTGAGTTATAGATTCTGTATTAAAACAACACCTTCGCTAGACATGTTCAGTATACACATTGTCTTACATACAGAACAATACATTAGTTATTAATGCATGTCTGAAATAATAGTGCTTCGTATAGAATTTTACTTCATCCAATCGCAATAGCACAAAGATAAAAAATATTGCTAGGGATAATGTTCTTATTACAGAGAAAAAGAATTAAAATGACTTAACATTAACAATCATTTTCTTTAAACAGAGATAATATTTTATTATAATTTATGGAAGAAAGAAATAATTTGTAGTACAGTATCTTTATTAGGGTTATATATTCGTACAAAATAATGTAAGTACAACTGAGTCTGTCTTCAGAAAGGGCGTACTTTTAGCCACAACCTACACTGCTTCTTTTGACTGTCTTTCAAGCAGAATCCTGGTTTGATGCACGAAATACCTGCAACAAAAATCAGAAAATATTTAAAATGTTATATTCAGTGTGCTTAATTTGGTTGTACTTAACAATACAAAGTATCTTAACATTTTTGAGATTAAATGGACAAAATCTGTTCGGTCAGGTATGGACTTTTGGGTTGCACGTAGAAAAACTATGAAGTGTTTATTGATGCTGAACAACAACTCAAAATGTATTACCATTCAAAAGTAAGTGGGTACCTCAATGGTGTTCGGGCTACCATGGGGTACCTAATGTCTGTATTTTTTAGATATATGAAAATATATGTCTCTAAAATGTAAGGAACTGACATCTGTTTACCGAAAACCTCAACTCGGTAAGCCTTATGGATATCGAGATATGGGAAAATAAAGAGCGACACTACAGAACTGTGGAGTTTGCGTACTAGATGGTGCAGTTTCGGAAACGTAATTACGAGGGCTTACAACAACCTCAAAAGTAGTTTCAATTAAATACACTACACACACGCCCTGATGGGGCTTTTCGGGTACCATGATATTCCCAGAACTCTCATTTCTAAATATTCTAAAATATGTCTTAATAACGTTTTAAAGAACGTTAGAGGTGTGTGTTTACCGAAACCGCAAGTCGGTACGCCTAACAGTTACCGAAATATGGTGAAATAAAAAGCGACACCATAGGTACGTGGAGCTTGCATATTAGACAGTACAATTTAGAAAATTAATTAAAATATGACTATCAAGATATTGTCAAATAAAGGGAGGATCCATATCGTTATGGGGTTTTCGTGTTAGGTGGTAAAATTTCCGAAACCGGTCATGTAAAGTTAATAAGCATCAGTAGCAATTTCATCTTAAAATAATTAGGTATTTCCATGGAGTTTAAGAACATCATGGGGTCTACCAAGATTAAATTTTAAAAGTTTTGTAAAATATATTTTGACATTTGTAAAGAGTATTAGAAATATGTATTTACCTAAAAGTTCCAGCTAGTACATCTAGCAGCTAGAGAGACACCATACAATAAAAGCGTATTAGATCTTGAAATTTCAGAAAACAATTATTGATCCTAACAAAAGTTAAATAAGATGGTACTTATATGGATTGAGTGAGTACCTCAGACTCGTCAGTACAATTTCGATCGAAAGATTAATTCAGCTCTAAATTTTCTTTGGACAATTCCAAGCGTTCATCGGGCTCTGAAATAAAGTGAACATTTTTTGTCAATATCTAATATAGCAAGCGAGATATAAGGAATTATGCATTTTATGACGTCGTAAAAATAGAGACCCACATGGATTTGTACTTTTGAGTATTTGCTGTAAGAAGAAGAAATTTCAGAAAACAACCGTATATACCTTAATAGACAATTAAATGGGCGAGGGCACGATGGCTTAGGGGTAGAGTGCTTACCTCTAGTGTATTGGGTTCTTGGTTCGATCCACGGTCAAGTCAGTTTGTAGTGCACATCGTATTCGTGGGTTTTCTCGGGGTACTCTCTTTCCTCCCACCTTTGCATTCCATCAATTCTGTCAACAACA
The DNA here is from genome assembly GCF_964235325.1 of Thermobia domestica. Taxonomy (NCBI): domain Eukaryota; kingdom Metazoa; phylum Arthropoda; class Insecta; order Zygentoma; family Lepismatidae; genus Thermobia; species Thermobia domestica. The sequence continues at coordinate 89,659,442 of NC_137468.1, forward strand.
TTCACTTGCTTTAATCATAATCTCCCTGAGACGAAAATGCATAATCGTGGGTCGCTACACTGAAATATTTCCTTTTATTTAATTTTAAAATTAAATAGGGAGTTAAGTATGATCGTATCTCTACAGGTTAAGTGAATACTCCAATAGTTTCTGCAAAAAAAAAGATTAGTTAAATACCCTACCACTAAGCTACTGTGTCCCCGCCCACTGAATTGTCTATTAAGGTATATACAGTAGTTTTCTGAATTTTTTTTCTTATAGGAAAGAGCCAAAAGTACAAATTCGTAAAGATCTCTATTTTTACGTCATAAAATATATAATTCCTTATATCTTGGTTACTATCTTAGATATTGACAGCGAATTTTCATTCTTTTGCACAGCTCGATGAACCCTTGGAATTGCCTGAAGAAAACCTAGGACTGAACTAATCTTTCGATCGAAATTGTACTGAGGTACTCATTTAACCCATAGAAGTACCATCTTATTTAATTTTGTTGCCACCAATAATTGTTTCCGAAATTTCAAGATCTCGTACGCTTTTATTTCACAGTGTTTCTCCAGATGTTAGATGTACTAGCTGGAAGTTTTGGGTAAACACATATTTCAAATACTGTTTACAAATGTCAGATTATATTTTCAAAAGCTTTTAAAATTTAATTTTGGTAGACCCCATGATGTTCTAACACTCCATGAGGATATCTAATTACTTTAAGATGAAATTACTACTGGTGTTTATTAACTTTCCATGACCGATTTCGGAAATTTTAGCATCTAACACGAAAACCCCTTAACTGTGTTGGTCCTCCCTTTATTTGACAACATCTTGATAGCCGTTAGTCATATTTTAATTCAATTTCCGAATTGTAGCGTCAAGTATGCAAGCCCCACATACCTATAGTTTATTTTCCCATACCTCGGTATCCATAAGGCTTACCGAGTTGCAGTTTTCAGTAAAAAAAAAATCAGTTCTTTACATTTTAGAGACATGTATTTCCATATATCTAAAACGCAGAAATTAAGTACCGCATTAGAACTCCATTGGAGTACTCACTTACTTTTGCATAGCAGGGTAAAAACGCCAGTGGTTCTCACTTTAAGGTTGAAAACATACTATTTTGTCTCTTCTCTGAGCATCGTGAATCTGTCGGAGCTGTACCATAGTTGGAAAGACTCACTGATCCTTCCTATAATGACCATGTAGTTAGAATTAAAAAAGGAGTAGCCGTTGGAGGAAAAACAATATTTTAAAATCCTTGCACCAGTAGTCGTCACCTTAAAATCAAAATGTTTCAGTAGTAGTCAGGATTTTCTACCAGTGTTCGTCACTCAAATAACTTGACATAATTTATTCAAAAACGCACTGTGTATCAGTTTAGGGTTAAGAATACAATATAAAGTAGTAAGCTTAATAACTTTGCATCACTTTTAGCACTCAAGAAATAAAATAAAAACGTTTTTACATACTTTTTAAAGCAATTTCAGAGAGAAAAATGTTAACTGAATTCAAAAGTTAACTGTATATCACTTCCACGTTAAGAGTACAATATTAAATACTATGTTTAATAACTATACGTCACTTTAAACTCTCAAGAATGAAAATAAACGTTTGTACATACATTTTAAAAACAATCTGAGAAACAAAATAAGTTAACTGAATTCAAAATTTAATTATACATCACCTTAAGCTTGAGAATACACTATAAAATACAGAGATTAATAAAAAATGAAATCTTTAAGTTTAACGTCCCACGGTTATGCCGGTTAGGCTACAGGAGACGGAGATAATGAGAAATGAGTGAAATGGTGGAATGAAGAAAGTGGGAGGAAACGGGAGAACCCCGAGAAAACCCACGAGCACGGTGTTTGTCCACTACAAAGTCCACACGGCGCGAGTTGGGATCGAACCAGGGACCCCAAACACCGGAGGTTAACACTCTACCACTGAGCCACCGCGCCCCCCTGAGATTAATAATAATGCATTATTGAAGAATGAAAACAAAAATGTTTTAGCTACCTATATTGTATTTACATGTTACCGGTATTTCTCATTAACTTTTTTTTTTTGATACCTCATGATCAAGTGTAGGGATGCGCAAGAGAAAAGATTTGAGATTGTCTCCTCTCGAAAAGGTGCCGCGAAAGTTATGTCTCGTCTCGAAAACTGGATCCGTTTCTATTGGAAGAGCTCTATCTCGTCTCGAATTTCGTAACAAAAATTCTGTCTCGTCTTGTCTCGTGCGCATCCCTAATCAGGTCCATAGCCAAAAACTTCATTTCGGAGGGGGTTCGATAGGGCTTTGGGATATCCGAATTTAGATATAGATAATCGATATTGACAAACTATCGAAACTTGTTCGAAATATCGAAAAATACAGCAATATCGAAATATAAACAATATCAAAAATCGAAAATATAGAAATATGAAAGAGATCAAAAATATGGATATATCGATCAAAAATGGATATATGATCTTGGAATACGATTTGGTGGAATAATGAGGGAGAAAAATAATCATTGATTAAATATTAAATTGAAAAGAAATAAGAGCCTGACGCTCAAATACTTATCTATCCGGCACCCATCTTGATCCCCATAAAATATCATGAAGTGCTTGATTGATTCTAAACCCAATAATAGTAATAGTAATTTAACAACAAACACAGAATATATAATTTACGCACCTTGAAATGTAGAAATTAATGATTGTAATCCCCAGCTTTCCAATAGACGTTTGATTTCTCCAAATGAAGATTCGGATATCTTGTTTCTTCTCAAGCAATAATGGGTTACAATAATCAGTTGCAGTCCAAAGCCAAGTCACTAAGTTAAGCATGAAAATAAAGAATTCATTAGTTAGATGCATACAAAATCCTACGCATATAAATCCGAATCTACTTGTATTAAATTGTAAATTTAAACAAACTAAATTATACTACTTTGGAAAGCGTCTCCAAATATAATGTTTTCATTCTAAAGTGAAGGAATTTTTAAAATCGGATGACCCGTTTGCGCTGTACACTCGCTATGCGTCCAATGTGAAATGAAAATGCAACATTGCCATTTACCTGGACCCACAACGTAAGTGAGTGAAGTTACTGTCTTTTACGCTAACATGTCGATGGCCAGCCCCCGTTTCAAACAGTAACTTCATTCACTTATGTTGTGGGTCCAGGTAAATGACAACGTTGCATTTTCATTTAAAATTGGGTGCATAAAGAGTATACAGCACAAACATCTCGTCCGATTTTTTTTAAAAAGTGTTCACTTTAGATTGAAAACGTCATATTTCGAGATGTTTTCCTCTTACATTTTGTTGTAACTCTGATAATAACAGAGTTATCCTATGTCAGGGAACGTTTGAATCATCCTGTATACATCATAAGAAGTTCCTTTCTAAATTCTACACGGATGTGGTTTCATTGAATGTGAGGTGGGTGATACACATTAGGCCTTTTGGGAGTACGTCACACGGACGACCGTAATTTTGTGTTCAAAATTTTTATGAATTGATGGGATATGTGATACATATGGCCACGGACTAGAATTTTCTCAGTATGTCAAATATGCAATCAGATTTCATGCAGCTTAATTTGGTGAAAAGCTATTGCCAATTGAACGTTACATTTACCTCTTTCTTGCAGATTTTGAACCATGCCGTTAGCACGTGAGGAATGGATCGAAATAATCAAACTGTGGGGCGGGAGGAGTATATGTGCAGTGGTTGCCGATTGCAGTCATCCACAATGTGACTCTGTGTCACATGTTTCAGTGTCACAGTAATTAACTAAATTTGAGAAGACGGGGACATTCGTGAACATACATCGTAGCGGTTCAAACTCGCGGAACCTTTTTCCTTCCCCATTTTGAACCGGTACATGAAAATGCCATTTTCTCCATGTTTGCCTGCGCCGATTTTGAAAATTCCTTCACTAATCGATTTCTCTCGTCGAGTACTACAAGAAACAGTTAAAATCTCGCGGGCCCTTTTTTCTTCCCCATTTTGAACTGATACATGAAAATGCGATTTTCTTCATGCTTGCCTGCGCCGATTTTGACAATTCTTCACTAGTCGATTTCTCTCGTCGAGTACTACAAGAATCAGTTAAAATCTCGCGGTTCTTTTTCATTCCCCATTTTGAACTGGTACATGAAAATGCGATTTTCTCTATGTTTGCCTGCGCCGATTTTGAAAATTCCTTCACTAATCGATTTCTCTCGACGAGTACTACAAGAATCAGTTAAAATCTCGCGGAACCTTTTTCCTTCTCCATTTTGAACCGGTACATGAAAATGCCATTTTCTCCATGTTTGCCTGCGCCGATTTTGAAAATTCCTTCACTAATCGATTTCTCTCGTCGAGTACTACAAGAAACAGTTAAAATCTCGCGGGCCCTTTTTTCTTCCCCATTTTGAACTGATACATGAAAATGCGATTTTCTTCATGCTTGCCTGCGCCGATTTTGACAATTCCTTCACTAGTCGATTTCTCTCGTCGAGTATTACAAGAATCAGTTAAAATCTTGCGGCCCTTTTTTCTTCCCCACTTTGAACCGGAACATGAAAATGAGATTTTTTCTATGTTTGCCTGCGCCGATTTTGAAAATTCCTTCACTAATCGATTTCTCTCGACGAGTACTACAAGAATCAGTTAAAATCTCGCGGAACCTTTTTCCTTCTCCATTTTGAACCGGTACATGAAAATGCCATTTTCTCCATGTTTGCCTGCGCCGATTTTGAAAATTCCTTCACTAATCGATTTCTCTCGTCGTGTACAAGAATCAATTAAAATCTCGCGGTCGTCTTTTCTTCCCCATTTTGAACCGGTACATGAAAATGCGATTTTCTGCATGTTTACCTGCGCCGATTTTGAAAATTCTTTCAGTAATTTATTTCTGTTGTCGAGTACTATAAGAATCGGTTAAAATCTCGCGGGCCCTTTTTTCTTCCCCAAGCCAATATTTTTGTATATTTTGAATGTATTCAAGTATGGAACAAAAGTATTATATAATTCCCTTAGTAGGTTTCTCAACTTCATATTTTTCAACTTAAATTTTATTTATTTTAATTATTTATTTTCTTGTGACTCAATATTTAATTGCAATCGTTCATTGGGGAGAAGGGTGGCCATTCTCAAATATATAAATATAGTATTCTTAAAATTTATGTGTTCTCGTACTATTAGTTTCTTCCACTAGACCTGGAAATTGAAAAATTAATACCTGGAAAACCTGGAAAATTCAGGGAAATTGAGTTCCATATTTATGTATGAACACTGCTATTTACAATTTTTTTTTTCGAATAGGGAGAACTGTACAAAAGGGTGTTTTGGGAATGGTATAACAATAGGTTTCTGGGAGTGTTGTTCGAAATGAAATCTTTAAGTTTTACGTCCCACTATTATGCTGGCTAGGCTAAAGATAACGGGGTGTTGTTCGCAGTGTTGAATTCAGACATTTACACCCGGGGGGGGGGGAATGTCAACTGCTCGGGGGAGGGTTATTTTTCTGTATTTTTTTCAAGAAAGCAGCATATTTAACAATTCCATTCACATACACATCTTACCTAATATTGAGACTAATTGCTGATAAATATTCAATGAGATTATAATTTTAAGAAAACAATCGTTTGATTTCATCTAAAACATTAAATAAAGACTGGCAAAAATAGTTTAGACTAAACTTTAACTGCTATTTACAGTAACTATTTTTATTATTTCCTATATTCAGTAATTACTGTTTGTTACTAATATAAAAATTTTTAAAAAGATTTAAATTAACTGAAATATTTTTTCTCCTAAAACAAACATACTTAGGAATATCTTAATAAAAAGTTATCATTCTTTCTCACACTTCTGATTCTAAATCAAACATATTAGCCTTGGTTTCTTCACTGCATATACATCAATAGTTTAGTTGACGAAATCTTCAGTAGGATTAGTGCCGTGTCGTGGAAAATCAGCGCTTGGCGCGAGAGTATACGACGGCATCCCCGTATATATGAGTGAGGTCGACAGACCAGCCGCCAAAGGTGGGAAAATTTTAAAAAGTAAACCCTGCTTTTCCTTGATTTTGAGCACTTTTCATTACTTTTTTCCTTTCATTTTATATATGTCCACATGTATTTCATTCCTCTGTTTTTCTTTCCTTCTTTTCTTTTCTTTTTCCCTCCCGAATTTTTCACCCCTTACTTCGGCGCCCGGGGCCGTCGCCCCGCTTGCCCCTCCCCCATGGAACGGCACTGAGCAGGATCTTGGCCACCTTCAATAGCAATCTTTCACTTATATACTATTATCATATTGATAAATTCTATATAAGTCTCTAATCAAGGAGGGATAACTGTTCCTCCCTGATCCCTCTAAATGACGCCCACTGAATCTCACCCTTTAACTGAATTATTTTTAATTAAAGAAAGATGTGTTTACTTTAACAATCGTAAAACACATTTACGTCTGTTACTTCCGATGCGAGAAATGGGATTTAGGCGCCCTATTTCAAATAATGTAGGAACTGTATATTTTCAAGAACTGAAGTCTGCTGACATGAGAGATTATATGGAATGATCGAAAGATCTTCCCTATCTTTCCTTTCGTATCTCAACCTGTGCTAGTGCTACCTACTAATATATAATATAGGGCGAGAGTATAGTACCTACTAAAATACAAACCTTTCTTCAACAGTTAACAATTTCATGTTCTGCCAAACTCAGTCATAGCGTTAAGAAATACAAGTTTTATTCACTATTTGGTATTCTATCTTAGATGTTACATGTTAACATTTATATAGAATGGGTCTGCGTCATTTATATGTATATTGAGAGATCGGATTTCGTCTGCACGTACACGGAAAGAAAAGCAAATAATTGGGTGAAGTAATTTCTACATTTTGTGACTGAAATTTTGGGAGTTTCTCCGGGGGGGAATGAATTTTCTTCGGGGGGGAGATTCCCCCCGGGCTACCCCCTGAATTCAACCCTGGTTGTTCGGTGGGGGTCAATGTTGCCAATTTTGGGTAAAGTCGCTAAATAAGGGGAATTCGACCTCAACGATAGCGTAGGTTGACCATAAAATTTTCAGTTAAAAACGGGACAGGTTCTTGCAACCCTAGACTTTTAGATCTACCTTTGTTCTTATCTGTGCCTTGATATCAGATTTCCTCCTCTCTCTCTTTGTTACAGAGCGGGTACTTATGAAAAAGGAAAGACACGTTGAAATTTGTTCAACACACAACCAACTGCTAAAACCTCTGCTGCCTTTCGAGCAGTACTGCGAACTATAGAGTATGTTTAATATAGGGAATTTCAGTTCAATTTTTGCCTCTTTGTTATTATTAATTATTAATACTTTTAAAAGGAGTAAAGATACTGGGTTTGTTATTTACTTCTTTCAATTACATAGAACGGGACGAATACTACTTTTTCCATCTACTGACGGGACGGCCGGGACACGCCACTAAAACGGGACTGTCCCGGTCAAAACGGGACGTATGGTCGCCCTACGATAGCGACAAAAAATATTTTTTTCCGATTGGAGACTTTTTTGGGTGATTTTTAAATGACGATTTACCTACTTACACATTTAGCGACTTTTTGCTCCAAACAAAATGTTCATCTGTAGAGAAGCATTATTAGTTCAAAACAGTTTTTACGTTCTTTTTTCTGTTTGTTTGTTTTAATCAGCGCAACTGATGAAGAGTTTGGAAATACAGCATACTCACTGCCCCACAATCCTGCATTGTTATGTTACCCTTGCCCTCTAACGAAGAACAACTACACACTTGATGTCCTTTAGTTCGCAGAGTTTCCGTTGAGAAACACACGTAATACATCATTACCGATAGCAACAAGATTAGCTATAGATTGCGTGAATAAAGGCGAAGAAGATGTTTGTTATATTTGTCCTTTGGGGTCTTTTAATTATTCTGCACTTTTTCTTTTACAAAAAAATTGCTTAACGTAAGTACTGTAGTGTTAATTATTTCGGAACTATTTTGACCACAATATGAACAAAAGTACCCGAAACAACCTGAAATGATCCCTGAATTAAAGGATTGGTTGCGCCCTATTTACAAAGATGTGAGTAGAACCAGCGGCGCAAATCTGTCTTCAACATTGGGGGAAGGGGGGGGGGGGGTAAGACCGTTACCATACTTTTTTTGGCGATGTCCAAAATACTTATGAAGTTGAAAAACAATGTTGTGGAGGATCAGAGTTGTCTTCAGCGTTGGGAGGCTGCAGATTTGAGGCTTATTCTGGGGGACATCTATTTTATCTCACGTTCCTTTGTAGCAATCGGACAAAAATAATCAAATTTCTCCCAAAAAACACATTCTCTATTATTTTTTATAGCGACTTTTCACCCAAAATTGGAGTCGTCATATCCCGTTTCGCAAACTTATTGCCAACATTTTGGAAACTGGTTGCGAAGAGAGCTACAATGGATGAGTCGAGTTATTTCGTCGCTTCCGCTGTGAACCTAAGTACAAGATTCCAAAGAGATTAAGAAAAAATGAAATGAAACCTTTGAGTTTTACGTTTCACAGTTATGCCGGTTAGGCTAAAGGAGACGCTGATGATAAGCAATGAATGAAATGGTGGAATGAAGAAAGTGGAAGGAAACGGGAGAACCCCGAGGAAACCCACGCACAAGGTGCTTGTCCATCACAAAGTTCATTTGACGGGGGCTGGGATCGAACCCGGGACCCCAAGTACCGGAGGTGAACGCTCTACCACTGAGCCACCGCAGCTCTTAAGAGATTAAGAGTCACAAACATAGTCACTTTCAATTTTGTAATATATATAGGTCTATATATTGCATCACTGACTAATAACTAAAATCCTTGGATTGTATATATAAAAGTCGCCCCCTGCCCGTAAAAAGCTTCATTCGAACTCGGAATCGAACAATTGCATCTGTAAAACAGTGCTGATTTGATTTTAACGTTCCTTTCAGCAGCAAGGCTGTATGAGACGTGGACCTACAGATTAACCTGGAATCCGAACCACATAAGCTCCGGCCGGGAATCGAAAAAATGAAATGAAATCTTTGAGTTTTATGTCCTACGGTTATGCCGGTTAGGCTAATGGAGACGGTGATGAGTAATGAATTAAATAGTGGAATGAAGAAAGTGGGAGGAAACGGGAGAACCCCGAGAAAACCCATGCACACGGTGTTTGTCCACCACAAGGTTCACTTGGCGGGGCTGGGATCGAACCCGGGACCCTAAACACCAGAGGTGAACCTTCTACCACTGAGCCACCGCGGCCCCCGGCCGGGAATCGAACCCGGGTGTCCCACGCCAAAGGCGTGTTCACTAACCACTTAGCCACGAGGGAGCTCATCTATAAGGCAGTGTAAACAAACAAAAAAACGCACACTGGATGTTTGCGCAACTGAGGATCAAAACATTCTCAATGGAGTATGAGAAATAGTTAACGCCAATCAAAGTGTGCTTTTGCTTATTTATTACTTCGTTAATACTTAATTCCTTCTAGAAATAGTGAAACTATACTATGAAGAAACACTAATAAACTAATAACAATTACGTTGTATTTCTTACCACAGCACGACCATTTTTACCACCCATAGAATTTGAACCTAGTACTATACTGCATTAGTCACGCCGTAACGAAAGATGAACACCTGGCACTCGTAGCTGTTGAAGCTACCTGTATATCACGCGGCCTGCGTTGGTACTCCTCAACATAAATACCTCACAGCCCAAAGCCAGGAAACATCACAGACAGAAGACAGGGGCACAAGCAGTGCCTGACACTTCACGAACTCTAAACCCGCCAAGACTCAACTCAACATGACCTTCAATTACGTTCTAGAAACCAAACCAATGCTAAGGCACAAACTTACCAACTTCCTACTATATGAAAACACAAGAAAAAAAATCTAACTTTTTTGGTTCCAAAGTGATGACATAACAATAATACTAAAAAGGTTTTAATTTTCAGTAACCCAAACATTAATTAACTAGGGAACATAACAAAGCAAAAATAAATAAAAATAAAAATAAATTAAATTAAAAAATAAAAATCTGACAAGTAAACTCTCCCTGACTACTTTTTTTTTTCAGTGAGGCTGTAAAATATGTCAGTATCTTCGTAAAATATATATATTTCAATGTAAACAAGTTCTTTAAACAAAAGAAAGCTTTGTAGTAGAGCGCTTACCTCTGACGCGTTAGGTCCCTGGTTCGATTCCTGCTTCCGACAAATAGCCTTTTGGTGAACACTGTAGGTGTGGTTATTCTTAAGACTTTCCAGTTTCCTTACATTTTCTTGATTCCACCATTATCATGTATCTCATTGTCACCTTCTCTCTTACATTGATGTACAATCATGGGGCGTTAAATTAAAAGCAAAAAAAAAAAAAAATTTGCAAATATCCAAGTAAAAATGAGTTTTCTAGACTACACAAGTGGCCCCGCGTAGGGTAGTCGCTAGCGCTCTCGCCTTCGGTGCGAACGGTTCCGGGTTCGATCCCGGGGAAGAACTCGGTCGAAAAAGTATCAAAAGATTTTAAGTCCAGCCATCCTGAATGAGGTTTCCTTGGGTTTTCCTCATTCACAGCAGGCAAATGCCGGAGTGGTACCTAACATATAGGTCCCAGGCCGTTTTCTTCCTTCCCCAATCCTTTCTTCCCTTCCTTTTCCCGGATAGTGTACTCGCCGAGGAAAGTCATCCCTCATATGGGGTAACAAGGCCATTGATGCCGAAAGCCCAGAAATCTAAATCCTAAATCTTCACTACACAAGGAAATTTCCGCGCTGAAAACGGTTTATTAGCAATTATGTTAAGCAGTCCTGTAGTAAATCTGCACCAAGTAATAAATCGTCACATATAAAATGGAATGAATAAACACATAACATTCATTTTGCTACCTTGAAACATAATATGTTTCAAAACATTAATATTCAAAGTTTTTTCAAAATTCAGATTCACCCATTCCATTCTCCTCAATCATTTACGAGTTACAATAGTAAGAATTGTAGTCATAAACTACATTACTTACTTAGTACTATATTAAAGCAAGTTACACTAAAAGAATATATAATTAATGGAATATTTAACTAAAGTAATAGTTAACTAGTGTACTTACCCAAGCATTTGTTTCCTTCCTATCTTCTTTTCAGTTTGTAAACAACCTCGTTTCGCAAGCAAAAGACGGTAGTTCAATGACGTCAGCCATGGCGAAAGAAAGAGGTGTCTATAGGCGGCCTGGATCTCACACACAGATGGACGTATTTAACATATAGCTGAAGTATTTAACATACGTATACGTATGTAAAATACGGAAGATTGTTAGATATCAGACATCCTGCAGCGACATGATGTAATATCTAAGCGGGTAAAAGGCAGTACCTATGTAGTATATGGATAAAGTACGCTCCGTACAGATTTCCTTAGTAAACATAACGAATCCTTGTATTTGTACAATATACCGCTGTCCGGATAATGGATTTTTCTCAGTGCACATGATCCCAGAATTAGTGATCAATAAAGAAGGGCATACGGGGCATACTTATGTTTGGGGTATATGTGAAGTTGGCCAACCACTTAAAAAAAATGAGAAATCTTCACGCCAGGATCTAGCGAATAATTATTGCTTTCAATCCCACATGATCCTTGAAATACTGACCACATATTATCAAAACGTACTTGTAATGTATACCAAAATTTTGATATCTCCAAGAGGCTAAGTCCTAAGACGATTTCAAAGTCACATTCGCCAAATCCTGTTCGGGAAGGACGTTGAGTCAGTTAACATCTGTCTCTTAAATAGGTTCAGAGACTTGTATCTTTATAGCATTTAATGTGCCTTAAGCCATGACATACGGATAAATAATAAGATCCTCTTCCAAAATATTATTTTGTGAATTTTCTATCCATCTTCAAGTAGAAGATTGTGCCAGGGACCTGTGATGGACACCTATCATTCAAAAACATACACCTGTCATTACTTAACAATCAATGTATCATAAGCTATAATCTAGTTCCCAAACGAATAATCAAATCATAAGGTCGTCATTCTAAATACTATTTTTGGCCTATGCACCCCTTCCAAGAGTTGAGGGAGTGAACCATGGTACCCATGCCAAAATCAAGAGAGTAGCCCAAGGTACCTTCCAAAATTTTATTTTGACAATTAGCTACTGTTGGCCCGGGCCAAGGTATCATAAAGTATTTTCCGACTCAGTTCATCAATGGAACCACGTTCTACTAACTTATTCTACTTATTTTGCATCAACTTACACTCCCGCCATTGTTAGAGCTTTAGATGTGCTCTCAAAGTTTCCAACTGAAGTAGAAGCTAAAAACGGGAAAAGGCTTGGACTGAAGGGAGGATAGAATAACCTTGACTGGGTAAGTATCAAAACTAGGGATGGCCTTTTTCGAAAAATCTGTTTTTCGATTTTCGGAAATTTCATTTTTCGTTTTTTCGTTTTTCGCTTTTTCGAAAAATTTTTCGTTTTTCGTTTTATCGAAAAATTTTTCGTTTTTCGTTTTTCGAAAAATTTTTCGTTTTTCGTTTTCCGAAAAATTTTTCATTTTTCGTTTTTCGAAAAATTTTTCGTTTTTCGTTTTTCGAAAAATTTTTCGTTTTTCGAATAAAATTTCGTTTTTCGTTTTTAGTTTTCGAAAAAGTATTTTTCGAAAAAATGTGGCATCCCTAATCTCAAGATTAAAGAGATTCGCAGTCACGTCCGGATGTGTCCAACACTGGCACTAGTACCCGTAGAGTATATTTCTGATGGTTTGTTGATCAACATGGAGGCTGTCCGATTAGACGAAGAGTCGAAGTCTTCAATGATTAGGAGCAATGGCTGGAAAATCGAAATTTTTCTCCGGAAAGTTGGAATTGTAGCAGTCACAGGAATCGAACAAATAAAGCAGTAGAAGACTGACACAAATGCTTAAACAAAATATTATCCAGAACCCCTGCACATTTCCAGTGTTGTGAAGACTATTGAGGGAAGATTCTATATGTAATCATGTTTTCAGAAGAATGGAAATGCTGAGCATCACTCAAAAGAACAGAAAAGCCATGTATATGAAAATTGACAATAGGATACAGTCAATACTTCATAATTTGAGAGAACATGTTGACCTGAGAAAATGTCTCAGTCGCTTGAGCTTTGTATGTACATAACCTTGAACAATTTCCTATGGGGGCGCGGTGGCTCAGTGGTAGAGCGTTCACCTCCGGTGCTTGGGGTCCCTGGTTCGATCCCAGCTCGCACCATGTGGACCTTGTGGTGGACAAACACCGTGCTCGTGGGTTTTCTCGGGGTTCTCCCGTTTCCTCATTTCATAGCGTTGCACAATTTCATTAATTATTTTGCTCATCAGCATCTCCCTTAGTTACGCAGCCCCATTCGAGGTCCCTCGTGACTATATGTTTAGCGTATGCGTTTTCGGTTCGGGAGACCGGGTTCGATTCCAGCCTGGAGCTTAAGTGGTTTGTATCTCATGTTATGCTGAATTCACGTCTCTATAGCTGAGTAGGACGCTAAACTAAAACCAATATCCTCATCATCATCGGAACACATTTGCAAGGTGTTGAGCTTAAAATAAAAACTAGATTGCGAATCTTCTATTTATATGTTTTCTTTTCACTTGAAAAATATTTTGAGTCTCTTTAAAAGAAGAAAACACAACAATCATTTGAGATTTTACATTTAAAGAAAGAAAAAAATGATTAATTAGGCTTATATTATATGGAACTTCTCCACTTTATAGTATAAAAATTTGAGATGGGCCATTTATCTTGATACGCCAATGTAATTTTGAAACTAATTGACAAAAATGGCTGGAATTTTGTAAGATGCAAATAACGACAAGGGAACTCTGTCTAATAAACTCTGCAGTACCAACAAATTAATAGTGTTGCCAACATAATATAAAGTTATATTTTTAACGCCACTATGCCATGTTATTACATATCTCAAATCTAAATATTAAACGAAACCTTACAACACAAATTTGTTATTCAGTGTTGCAAATTAAGGACGCTGCAATATGACAAGCATCTAAACTTTAGAAACCTGATAATAGTATTAATAAAAGCAGAGGCGGATTCAGGACGAATTCAACGGTGAGGAAAGATGGTAGTGAAAGATTCTGTTTTCTCTCTCACCGACTTTTGCAGCACTGGTGATTGTGAAACTCAGGGAGGTGAATAACCTTTCCCCCCTGGATCTGTCTATGAATAGAAGTGAGACGGACAGTGAAATGCAAACCCGAAATACCTTAGTGTCGAATACTATGACCATGGCTTATTTCGAATGAATACAAGAAATTAAAAATTAGACTTTTTTCGAAAAATTTCTTACATAAACAGAACGTCTAATCACGTAGGTGATTCTCAAAAGACGTAAACTTCTCGGAGCCGTTACAGCAATTTGATATCTCAAATCGTTCAGGAGATATGAAAAACGTGAATACTGATAGTGATACTCCTAAAAATGACGTATTTGGAGATTGTTCGTAATGTATCTTGATTCTCTTTGTTTTTATAACATTACAGAAACAGATTTTGGTACTTGTAATTACAATAAATTCTTGCAATTACATAATTTTAACCAGTGTTGCAAACTTTACCAATGTGTATCACATCTCCAGATCAGTTTGAGATATCAAATTGCTGTAAACTGCATTATGATCTTTACGTCCGTTGAAAACCTTCTATGTTGTTGGATATGATACTCATCCAAGCAGTTATCGAAATAAAATCTTTCTGGAAAAAAAGTCAAATTTTCAATCCCTTACGTGAAGACTAAGGAGCATGGAAGCTTCTCAGTTGCGGCAAGTGACTTGCCAATAATGGCAGAATACCTATGATGACAACTTTGTACCTATTTATTTGAAATAAATCATATCATGATCATAGTATGTAATGTGCTAATGTGCTGTGGATGTGCATGCCCCGTCCAAGTTATTATTTATTACTATTATAGAAGCCTAAAACATTTGGATCTTTGAAGGCCCGTGCTGGCCCACCGGGACACCGGGACATGTCCCGGTGCGCCCTCCCAAACATCTCATTATAAATAAAGGTACAACTTTTTTATATATATAGATCTAATAAATTCTTACATTTATTATTGCTAAAGAACTGGTGGTGAATACAGCGCGTTCTTTAAATAAGACGCCCTCGCGAACTACATCAAAAATAAACAGTTTTATTTATTCTTCTGTATGGCACAATTTTGTACAATGAATACATACTGTTACTGTTGGTAAAAAACCCATGAAGGTTACAGTGCGCCCTCTATATAAGGCGCCCTTGCGGAACCTCACCAAAGATAAACGGTTTTATTTATTCTTCTGTATGGCATAGTTCTGTACAATGAATGCATACTATTACTGTTGGTAAAGAACCCGTGAAAGGTACAATGCGCCCTTTATGTAAGGCGCCCTTGTGAAACCAAATCAAAGATAAACGGTTTAATTTATTCTGCGGTATGACACAGTTCTATACAATAAATACTTACTGTTACTGTGGGTAAAGAAACCGTGAAGAGTACAGTGCGCCTTTTACGTAAGGCACCCTTGCAAAACAACATCAAAGATAAAAGTTTAATTTATTCTTCTGTATATTGGTGGATCCACGACCACGTGGGGGCAGAGGGGGCGACCGCTCCCCCAAAGGTATTTTACTTCCAGTTTACTTTCGGAAATAAAAATATTGTCTTTTCAATCTGGCCGATCCAATCTGTGTGACAAGCCTAGCAGAGTCTAATCAAAATGTATGGTACTTAATACAGACATATTTGAATTGTGAATACTTCTGTCCCTAGTTCCTTGAGACTGTCACCATAAGCCGCAAACGAGCGAGAATGATTTATTCGTTGAACGAACAGCTGTAGGAAGAAGGAAAGATGGATCACTCTTTGAACTAAAAATGTATATTTTAAAACTATATCCTAGAAAAAAATGATGTGTGATTCAAAACCCGAATCTTCAATTACGTTTACTTTGAATAAAGAGAAATATAGAATATTCAGCGCTCCTTACCGAAAAGCTCTCTGAATCTAAAAGGAGACTTTTCGGTTGGTTGATTGATTGATATGTATTTATGTCGTTTGTCAAAAGCGATGCTTTACAGAACGAGAACTAGAGTTTAAAGTTGGATCTGAACCACTGCAGTGCGTTCTATGTTCACTTACCTTGTATCAAACCACAGAACCTCATGCATCAATTATCAAAGGTATGTCCGCTAGCTACTACATCAACAAAGAACTGTGACTTTTGGGGTTCAACACGGAAACATTCATTGTGACTTTTAATGGCATTTCATCTTTTGTTAGGAAATAATACAAGCTACAAGCTGTTATTGTAATCATATATAAAGAAGTCGTCCTGATCTTCGCACAGGCCAAACCGCTTAAGCTAGAAACTTGAAATTCGGACAGTAGATAAGATTTTCGATCTAAGGTATCACTAAGGAAGGATTTTTGGGAAATTCAAAGAAAGGAAGGGGGAATGGGGTGGGAATTATTTTAATAAGATGATCATCTCTCCGAATCCCTTAAGGTTAGAAAACTGAAATTTTGATTTTGATTTCTCATTTAAAATAATGCGTTTCAACATTTTTTGATACTTCAGTAAAATGGGGAAAAGAGGTGTAAAGAAAAGGGGGCGGGGATTGCAATTATCATAATAAGATATCAATATCTAAGAATCTTTGAAGGTTAGAAACATGGAATTACATATATGGACTTCTCACTTAAAACAATTCAATATATATTTCAGCGTTTTGTATTATTATTATTATTATTATTATTATTATTATTATTATTATTATTATTATTATAAGATGCCTATATTTCGGGATTCCTTACGGCTAGAGACATGAAAGTTGCTAATTTGATTATTCATTTAAAATAATGAAACATGTATTTGAGCATTTTTTGCCACTTAACGTACAGTAGGAAGGCCAAAAAAAAAAAAAAAAAAAAAAATAGGTGAGGGTTGACTAAAATGCCTTGCGAGGTTTTGAATTTCGTGACAGCGTTTTAGCTCGATTCAATTATATGTATATGAAAGACACAGAAGGGAGAACGCAAAATATTGTGCCACAATACACGTAGAAGCATTTTCTACATTGTACAGGGCCGTATTCCGAACAAATTGGGGGTCTGGGAGCGAAATCCCACCTAGGTAAAGGCTACTATAATATAATTTTATTGTTGTTGTAGGCATACATGTTTCTAAATGCTGCTTTTAAGAAATTAATTAATAGAGCCAATTTCCAACACCCTCTTCCTCGTCTGGTCTTTTTTTTTTTTTTTTTTTTTTACATACTCAATTATACCACTGCAAAAGCAGAGTATTCGGACAAAATACCCTATACGGTGTTTAAAGTCCCCAGTTTGATTCCCGTTGAGGGTACATTTCAACGAAAAATGTGGTTCGGATTCCATTACAATCAATAAGTGCACGTCTCCTTTAGCCGTCATGTCACTACCATGGAACGTTAAGCTCAAGCAACAAATCAAAATACCCTATGTATAGTAGTGATGAGCAAATGCAAGACCAAGACCAAGACCCGGGTGGTCTTGGTCTTGGTCTTGGTCTTGCACATGCGGTCTTGGTCTTGGTCTTGCACTGGAACTCTCGGTCTTGGTCTTGGTCTTGGACTTGCACACCTAGTCTTGGTCTTGGTCTTGGTCTTGCACACCCAGTCTTGGTCTTGCTTGCAAGAGTCTTGCAAATTTTGCTTTTAAGAAATCTATGATTTTCATAAGTAAATTTTACTCTGGATATAAGGGATAATAAATCCTACATTGCGTCAATAGTGAGGGAAATGCAATGTATGTTTCTAAATGTAATATATTTTACCTTCGTGTAAGTGTGATGATACTGTACAACATAGGCGATGACCTTTACTTTTTTTTTTTTTTTTTCAATGGGTGATCACGCTTCACTACTTATAAGATAAATCACAACATTTCGTAATATTTTTATATGTTTTAACAGATCCAATACTCCACTGGTTCCCAAACTGGGGAGGCCACCCCTGACACTGAGACGCATGAAAGAAAACCAAGACGGCACAGATTACTGAAATACCATAAATTGCAAAATTATTTTTACACTCTAAAGGCGTCAGATTTTTTTCTTTCCAACCACGATTAGCTCATCTTTGTATTGAACAAACTCCCAATTAAATATCGAAATTTTGTTTTACTGATTCTAATATGTGCTGCATGGGGCAGAAACAAGGTCATTACGCAAAAACGATGAAACAGTTAGACTTTCGAAATGTGGGCATGGAGAAAAAAGGAGAGAATCAGCTGGGTTGAACGGAAAAGGAATGCAAAGATTTTAGAAATAGTAGCAGTAGGGGAGAAAAGAAGAATTTTAGATGTAATTAAGAGGAGGACATTAGCTGAGGAGGAACTGTATTATGAGGACGTGCTAGAGGGAGGGGGTGAAGGAGATTGTAGTTTAAGCTGCCAATAATGGCAGAATAGCTATTATTATGACGATGATGATATGTTTTGCAATATTGACCAAAAAGGAGAGAAAAAATTAAAATAATAATAATTAAACCTCTTAATATTTTAGAATATAAATGAAATTAAATTTTTGAGTTTTACGTCCCACGATTATGCCGGCTAGGCTAAAGAAGACGGTGATGATGAAAAATGAATAAAAATGGTGGAAAGAAGAAAGTGGGAGGAAACGGGAGAACCCCGAGGAAACCCTCGCACACGGTGTTTGTCCACCACAAAGTTCACTTGGCGGGGGCTGGGATCGAACGCGGGACCCCAAACACCAGAGCTGAACGCTCTACCACTGAGTCCCAATATTTTAGAATAATTTGAGTGAAAACTGAAAACGACTCAACTGTCTGTGTCTTTTGTGTAAACTCAATTTATATAAAAACTTTTGACCTACATTAGAAATACATAATAATGGCATCAAACTTCAAGTTATTTGAAATAAGTACGAAATCACTCTCAGTTGTGAATATAGATTATTTATTGTTGTATAATGCTATATCGTTGAATCCTAGATATGCCGTATACCTAAGGGGGCTATAAGTTATATTGATAAACAATTAGTCAACGTATAAGCACCCACCTATGAAATCAAACTTGCGGTCACATGCGCTAAGTTTTTGTCAATGTCATGAAAATGTTATTTCAATATTAATTTTATAAGAACACATTAAAAATTTCCAACGGATGCTTGAACCTCAGAGCCAAGGCCATACCCATGTAGTCGGCACCTATGGTGTACGGAATTGCCGATGTTCAATACTACATTTCTTTAGTTTTGGAACGTCCCACGATTATTACACTGAGGCTAAGGGAAAACAGTGATGATGAGAAATGGTGGAATGAAGAAAGTACGAGGAATCGGGAAAACCCACGCAGAGGGTGTTTGTTCACCAAAGAAGCTCACATAGCGCAAGCTGCGATCGAACCAGGCCCCATGTACCAGAGGTGAACGCTCTGCCACTGAGCTACCGTGTCCATAACATGCTCTAGTTTATTTTTGCTTATCCACTTCTTATGGACACAACTATTCTTCGTATGATTTCCCAAAATCCAATCATGGGCCGTCGTGAATGATCAAGTGATGACCAAAGTAAATCAGACACTGAAGTTATAATTATGCTGTCGGTCGTCTCGTGAACAACCGATTCAAAAAACGACATGCTGTAGCTATATGTTACAGGAGCAGATCGACTCACATGGATTGCATAAACTACTGGGAACACATTCACTCCGGCGGTATTTTTACTGGATCCAAGAAGTTCACGTGAAAGATATAATGATTTTTCCCCTTCCTTTTTACATTCTATAAAAAATCAAGTAGTATCATACTTGTGCAAGACTCTTGCGCAAGAGTCTTGGTCTTGGTCTTGGTCTTGCAGGTATGGTCTTGGTCTTGGTCTTGGTCTTGCACCCCTTGGTCTTGGTCTTGGTCTTGCATCGGGATTCCTGGTCTTGGTCTTGGTCTTGGTCTTGGTCTTGCATGCAAGACTCTTGCAAAAACTGCAAGACCAAGACTCTTGCGCTCATCACTAATGTATAGAGGTCTACACTTTTGTAATAGTGTCCTATATTTGTCTTCTTGCTCTCTCCTGCTTAAGTTAAAAATTCCTGAATGTACCAGAAATTGAATTCCTTACACATTCATCTTTAAATGCATCAATTGAGTATAGTTGGGAGCTTTTCTTGAGAAATGAACTATTCCATGCACACATAACGTCAAGGCTTATCAATGACTCCCCAACTCCTCGTGAATCCTGGGTTCTATACCAATCATAGAAATGTTTTCTTCATCTTTGATACATCAGAAGATTTTGGTACGACTTATGTAGCCGCAAACTTTACGCGCACTTAAGAAAATGTCAATAATGTTGATAAACTGAAATCATGGTGAAATATTGAGTTTAGCAAAACGAAACGTAACGGAAATCCAACATCTTGCCCTCAGGAAATGTTCTTTCCATAGCGCCATAGATCAAAGATCAGATCAGAGAGACAGTTAAAAAAATGTCATGGATAGGGGTCTACGAACGTCAAGGCATTCTATTGGATAATGAAATTGATATTTATATCAAACTTCATGTTTTCTTGCGATCACTTTAGTGAAACAAAGGGAAGCTATATTTATATACACAGAGGAGATATGGGAGAGGCTCGTGGCAGATAACAGGTGACATATAAATGCAATCGTCAATATAGTACTTTGTGTAAGTACTGTGCAAGACAGTGCATCTGATATATTGTGGTGATATTGTGGTGACTAAGTGTGAAGTGAATTATGATACCGCCACGCCTCCGAAACGGAAGTTCGTATTTAATTTAACTCTAGAGAAAGAATATACTTTCATAATAATAATAATAATAATAATAATAATAATAATAATAATAATAATAATAATAATAATAATAATAATAATAATAAAAATCGGGTCACAAAATATAATCTGAGAATCAGGTTTACGCCCCCCCTCCTCTCCAGCCCCGGATTCATATGTGTCCCATTTTTGCAAATTAAAATTCTGGTCACTTTTAGGCTATCTCATCTTCCAGAAAGCGAACCGCACCTCCAAACGATACCTCTGGATCCGCTAGTGCTTCTGTATGGCACAGTTCTATACAATATACATACTGTTATCGTTGGAAAAGAACCCGTCAAGGCACCCTTGCAAAACAACATCAAAGATAAACGGTTTTATTTATTTTTCTGTATGGCTTAGTTCTATAAAATGAATACATGCTGTTACTGTGGGTGAAGAACCCGTGAAGGGTGCAGTGCGTCCCGCGCATACAGCACCCTGCGAAACACCACGTTAGAGGGAAGTGGTTTTAATTGTCCTTCTGTATATCAGTTCTATATAGTAAATTCATATAGTCATTGGCGCAAATCCCGAGAGGATGAGGGGGACATGTCCCCAACCTTGGAACTACGGGGGACTGTCCTCTCAATAATTCGATTTGAAATGTGTTTTTGGGGGAGAAATGTGATGATTTGTGTCCGACTGCCACAAAGGAAAGTGAGATGAAATTGATGTCTCTTGGCTTGTTTCATTTTAAAAAAAGAATCGTATTCTTTCATATTTCAAACTGAACTTCGTATCCTGGCGTATTTACGTCACACCAATCTGTATTAATTCAGCTCCCGTTACTTGGACACAAATTGCAATAAGTGTCAGAAAAGGATATGTGCCTCTCCTCATGCTGGAAAATTGTATCAGCTGTAGATAGGGCATAAATCCCGAGGAAATGGGGAGCCTGCCCCCCAATTTCAATACATTAAATTCGTCTTTAATTATTGTTAGTCTATTTATTTAATTCCTGTAACGATTCCTATAATGCTATTGAGATCATCATCATTTTTCTCAAATAATAGTATTCTTGCGTCATACATAATTTATTTTCTTTCTTCATAGTTTTGGGAAAGTCATTATTTAAGTTATTATAAAATAAGTGTCCTAAAATTTAATGCGGTCTAAGTAGAAGCATACCAATTACAAATATGCATGTATTCAGATTTCAGAATAAGTTCATGGCACTGATTTGTAATACTGATATTTACCACTATTTCATCTACATCGCCTGATATATAATATACATGTTCACCTCAGAAAGCAGATTCATCTGAGTCTTATCTGCCCCTTCGCCACCAAAAAAAGCCTTAAATCTGCCCGTCTCCCAATATTGAAGACACACTGAGAAAAATCCATTATCCGGACAGCGGTATATTGTACAAATACAAGGATTCGTTATGTTTACTAAGGAAATCTGTACGGAGCGTACTTTATCCATATACTACATAGGTACTGCCTTTTACCCGCTTAGATATTACATCATGTCTCTGCAGGATGTCTGATATCTAACAATCTTCTGTATTTTACATACGTATACGTATGTTAAATACTTCAGCTATACGTTATATACGTCCATCTGTGTGTAAGATCCAGACCGCCTATAGACACTCTTTCTTTCGCCATGGCTGACGTCATTGAACTACCGTCTTTTGCTTGCGAAACGAGGTTGTTTACAAACGGAACAGAAGAGAGGAAGGAAACCTGGGAAGCCTGGGTAAGTACAATAGTTAACTATTACTTTAGTTAAATATTCCCATTAATTATATATTCTTTTAGTGTAACTTGCTTTAATATAGTACTAAGTAAGTAATGTAGTTTATGACTACAATTCTTACTATTGTAACTCGTAAATGATTGAGGAGAATGGAATGGGTGAATCTGAATTTTGAAAAAACTTTGAATATTAATGTTTTGAAACATATTATGTTTCAAGGTAGCAAAATGAATGTTATGTGTTTATTCATTCCATTTTATATGTGACGATTTATTACTTGGTGCAGATTTACTACAGGACTGCTTAACATAATTGCTAATAAACCGTTTTCAGCGCGGAAATTTCCTTGTGTAGTGAAGATTTAGGATTTAGATTTCTGGGCTTTCGGCATCAATGGCCTTGTTACCCCATATGAGGGATGACTTTCCTCGGCGAGTACACTATCCGGGGAAAGGAAGGGAAGAAAGGATTGGGGAAGGAAGAAAACGGCCTGGGACCTATATGTTAGGTACCACTCCGGCATTTGCCTGCTGTGAATGAGGAAAACCCAAGGAAACCTCATTCAGGATGGCTGGACTTAAAATCTTTTGATACTTTTTCGACCGAGTTCTCCCCCGGGATCGAACCCGGAACCGTTCGCACCGAAGGCGAGAGCGCTAGCGACTACCCTACGCGGGGCCACTTGTGTAGTCTAGAAAACTCATTTTTACTAGGATATTTGCAAATTTTTTTTTTTTTTTTTTTTTTTGCTTTTAGTTTAACGCCCCATGATTGTACATCAATGTAAGAGAGAAGGTGACAATGAGATACATGATAATGGTGGAATCAAGAAAATGTAAGGAAACTGGAAAGTCTTAAGAATAACCACACCTACAGTGTTCACCAAAAGGCTATTTGTCGGGAGCAGGAATCGAACCAGGGACCTAA
This sequence comes from Thermobia domestica, assembly GCF_964235325.1. NCBI lineage: Eukaryota > Metazoa > Arthropoda > Insecta > Zygentoma > Lepismatidae > Thermobia > Thermobia domestica. Next base: position 89,682,946 of record NC_137468.1, read on the forward strand.
CGCGTCAGAGGTAAGCGCTCTACTACAAAGCTTTCTTTTGTTTAAAGAACTTGTTTACATTGAAATATATATATTTTACGAAGATACTAACATATTTTACAGCCTCACTGAAATTAAAAAAAAAAAAAAGTAGTCAGGGAGAGTTTACTTGTCAGATTTTTATTTTTTAATTTAATTTATTTTTATTTTTATTTATTTTTGCTTTGTTATGTTCCCTAGTTAATTAATGTTTGGGTTACTGAAAATTAAAACCTTTTTAGTATTATTGTTATGTCATCACTTTGGAACCAAAAAAGTTAGATTTTTTTTCTTGTGTTTTCATATAGGAAGTTGGTAAGTTTGTGCCTTAGCATTGGTTTGGTTTCTAGAACGTAATTGAAGGTCATGTTGAGTTGAGTCTTGGCGGGTTTAGAGTTCGTGAAGTGTCAGGCACTGCTTGTGCCCCTGTCTTCTGTCTGAGATGTTTCCTGGCTTTGGGCTGTGAGGTATTTATGTTGAGGAGTACCAACGCAGGCCGCGTGATATACAGCTGCCGTGTCGTGACAAAACGCTGTAACTTTGGCGAAGAAGTTTTGCGAAAATGAGCCTTAAAGTTTTCATCCGAAAATGTGATCTGTATCGTGTAGAAATAGTGTATCTTGACTTTGGAAACACGTGGTTACATGTAATGTTACGTAAATGCATGTTGTGTGATTAAATTTGGTGAAAATTGATTGGTTGACCATTATTGCCTAGTTACACTGGTTCTACACGATACAGATAACATTTTCGGATGAAAACTTTAAGGCTCATTTTCGCAAAACTTCCTCGCCAAAGTTACAGCGTTTTGTCACGACACGGCAGACAGGTAGCTTCAACAGCTACGAGTGCCAGATGTTCATCTTTCGTTACGGCGTGACTAATGCAGTATAGTACTAGGTTCAAATTCTATGGGTGGTAAAAATGGTCGTGGTGTGGTAATAAATACAACGTAATTGTTATTAGTTTATTAGTGTTTCTTCATAGTATAGTTTCACTATTTCTAGAAGGAATTAAGTATTAACGAAGTAATAAATAAGCAAAAGCACACTTTGATTGGCGTTAACTATTTCTCATACTCCATTGAGAATGTTTTGATCCTCAGTTGCGCAAACATCCAGTGTGCGTTTTTTTGTTTGCTTACACTGCCTTATAGATGAGCTCCCTCGTGGCTAAGTGGTTAGTGAACACGCCTTTGGCGTGGGACACCCGGGTTCGATTCCCGGCCGGGGGCCGCGGTGGCTCAGTGGTAGAAGGTTCACCTCTGGTGCTTGGGGTCCCGGGTTCGATCCCAGCCCCGCCAAGTGAACCTTGTGGTGGACAAACACCGTGTGCGTGGGTTTTCTCGGGGTTCTCCCGTTTCCTCCCACTTTCTTCATTCCACTATTTAATTCATTACTCATCACCGTCTCCATTAGCCTAACCATCATAACCGTAGGACATAAAACTCAAAGATTTCATTTCATTTTTTCGATTCCCGGCCGGAGCTTATGTGGTTCGGATTCCACGTTAATCTGTAGGTCCACGTCTCATACAGCCTTGCTGCTGAAAGGAACGTTAAAATCAAATCAGCACTGTTTTACAGATGCAATTGTTCGATTCCGAGTTCGAATGAAGCTTTTTACGGGCAGGGGGCGACTTTTATATATACAATCCAAGGATTTTAGTTATTAGTCAGTGATGCAATATATAGACCTATATATATTACAAAATTGAAAGTGACTATGTTTGTGACTCTTAATCTCTTAAGAGCTGCGGTGGCTCAGTGGTAGAGCGTTCACCTCCGGTACTTGGGGTCCCGGGTTCGATCCCAGCCCCCGTCAAATGAACTTTGTGATGGACAAACACCTTGTGCGTGGGTTTCCTCGGGGTTCTCCCGTTTCCTTCCACTTTCTTCATTCCACCTTTCATTCATTGCTTATCATCAGCGTCTCCTTTAGCCTAACCGGCATAACTGTGGGACGTAAAACTCAAAGGTTTCATTTCATTTTTTCTTAATCTCTTTGGAATCTTGTACTTAGGTTCACAGCGGAAGCGACGAAATAACTCGACTCATCCATTGTAGCTCTCTTCGCAACCAGTTTCCAAAATGTTGGCAATAAGTTTGCGAAACGGGATATGACGACTCCAATTTTGGGTGAAAAGTCGCTATAAAAAATAATAGAGAAATTCATTGTCTATAAGCATTGTTTTAAAGTTGTAGATGTAAACTAAACAATATGTTCTACTCACTGGCGCAAATCCTTGGGGGGGGGGATGACGGATACATGTCCCCTCCAATCTTGGAACTGAGGGGGACTTCTCCCCAATAATCCGATTTGAAATGTGTTTTTTGGGAGAAATTTGATTATTTTTGTCCGATTGCTACAAAGGAACGTGAGATAAAATAGATGTCCCCCAGAATAAGCCTCAAATCTGCAGCCTCCCAACGCTGAAAACAACTCTGATCCTCCAGAACATTGTTTTTCAACTTCATAAGTATTTTGGACATCGTCAAAAAAAAGTATGGTAACGGTCTTACCCCCCCCCCCCTCCCAATGTTGAAGACAGATTTGCGCCGCTGGTTCTACTCACATCTTTGTAAATAGGGCGCAACCAATCCTTTAATTCAGGGATCATTTTTTTGTAAAAGAAAAAGTGCAGAATAATTAAAAGACCCCAAAGGACAAATATAACAAACATCTTCTTCGCCTTTATTCACGCAATCTATAGCTAATCTTGTTGCTATCGGTAATGATGTATTACGTGTGTTTCTCAACGGAAACTCTGCGAACTAAAGGACATCAAGTTTGTAGTTGTTCTTCGTTAGAGGGCAAGGGTAACATAACAATGCAGGATTGTGGGGCAGTGAGTATGCTGTATTTCCAAACTCTTCATCAGTTGCGCTGATTAAAACAAACAAACAGAAAAAAAGAACGTAAAAACTGTTTTGAACTAATAATGCTTCTCTACAGATGAACATTTTGTTTGGAGCAGAAAGTCGCTAAATGTGTAAGTAGGTAAATCGTCATTTAAAAATCACCCAAAAAAGTCTCCAATCGGAAAAAAATATTTTTTGTCGCTATCGTAGGGCGACCATACGTCCCGTTTTGACCGGGACAGTCCCGTTTTAGTGGCGTGTCCCGGCCGTCCCGTCAGTAGATGGAAAAAGTAGTATTCGTCCCGTTCTATGTAAATGAAAGAAGTAAATAACAAACCCAGTATCTTTACTCCTTTTAAAAGTATTAATAATTAATAATAACAAAGAGGCAAAAATTGAACTGAAATTCCCTATATTAAACATACTCTATAGTTCGCAGTACTGCTCGAAAGGCAGCAGAGGTTTTAGCAGTTGGTTGTGTGTTGAACAAATTTCAACGTGTCTTTCCTTTTTCATAAGTACCCGTTCTGTAACAAAGAGAGAGAGGAGGAAATCTGATATCAAGGCACTGATAAGAACAAAGGTAGATCTAAAAGTCTAGGGTTGCAAGAACCTGTCCCGTTTTTAACTGAAAATTTTATGGTCAACCTACGCTATCGTTGAGGTCGAATTCCCCTTATTTAGCGACTTTACCCAAAATTGGCAACATTGACCCCCACCGAACAACCAGGGTTGAATTCAGGGGGTAGCCCGGGGGGAATCTCCCCCCCGAAGAAAATTCATTCCCCCCCGGAGAAACTCCCAAAATTTCAGTCACAAAATGTAGAAATTACTTCACCCAATTATTTGCTTTTCTGTCCGTGTACGTGCAGACGAAATCCGATCTCTCAATATACATATAAATGACGCAGACCCATTCTATATAAATGTTAACATGTAACATCTAAGATAGAATACCAAATAGTGAATAAAACTTGTATTTCTTAACGCTATGACTGAGTTTGGCAGAACATGAAATTGTTAACTGTTGAAGAAAGGTTTGTATTTTAGTAGGTACTATACTCTCGCCCTATATTATATATTAGTAGGTAGCACTAGCACAGGTTGAGATACGAAAGGAAAGATAGGGAAGATCTTTCGATCATTCCATATAATCTCTCATGTCAGCAGACTTCAGTTCTTGAAAATATACAGTTCCTACATTATTTGAAATAGGGCGCCTAAATCCCATTTCTCGCATCGGAAGTAACAGACGTAAATGTGTTTTACGATTGTTAAAGTAAACACATCTTTCTTTAATTAAAAATAATTCAGTTAAAGGGTGAGATTCAGTGGGCGTCATTTAGAGGGATCAGGGAGGAACAGTTATCCCTCCTTGATTAGAGACTTATATAGAATTAAGTGAAAGATTGCTATTGAAGGTGGCCAAGATCCTGCTCAGTGCCGTTCCATGGGGGAGGGGCAAGCGGGGCGACGGCCCCGGGCGCCGAAGTAAGGGGTGAAAAATTCGGGAGGGAAAAAGAAAAAAGAAGGAAAGAAAAACAGAGGAATGAAATACATGTGGACATATATAAAATGAAAGGAAAAAAGTAATGAAAAGTGCTCAAAATCAAGGAAAAGCAGGGTTTACTTTTTAAAATTTTCCCACCTTTGGCGGCTGGTCTGTCGACCTCACTCATATATACGGGGATGCCGTCGTATACTCTCGCGCCAAGCGCTGATTTTCCACGACACGGCACTAATCCTACTGAAGATTTCGTCAACTAAACTATTGATGTATATGCAGTGAAGAAACCAAGGCTAATATGTTTGATTTAGAATCAGAAGTGTGAGAAAGAATGATAACTTTTTATTAAGATATTCCTAAGTATGTTTGTTTTAGGAGAAAAAATATTTCAGTTAATTTAAATCTTTTTAAAAATTTTTACATTAGTAACAAACAGTAATTACTGAATATAGGAAATAATAAAAATAGTTACTGTAAATAGCAGTTAAAGTTTAGTCTAAACTATTTTTGCCAGTCTTTATTTAATGTTTTAGATGAAATCAAACGATTGTTTTCTTAAAATTATAATCTCATTGAATATTTATCAGCAATTAGTCTCAATATTAGGTAAGATGTGTATGTGAATGGAATTGTTAAATATGCTGCTTTCTTGAAAAAAATACAGAAAAATAACCCTCCCCCGAGCAGTTGACATTCCCCCCCCCCCGGGTGTAAATGTCTGAATTCAACACTGCGAACAACACCCCGTTATCTTTAGCCTAGCCAGCATAATAGTGGGACGTAAAACTTAAAGATTTCATTTCGAACAACACTCCCAGAAACCTATTGTTATACCATTCCCAAAACACCCTTTTGTACCGTTCTCCCTATTCGAAAAAAAAATTGTAAATAGCAGTGTTCATATATAAATATGGAACTCAATTTCCCTGAATTTTCCAGGTTTTCCAGGTATTAATTTTTCAATTTCCAGGTCTAGTGGAAGAAACTAATAGTACGAGAACACATAAATTTTAAGAATACTATATTTATATATTTGAGAATGGCCACCCTTCTCCCCAATGAACGATTGCAATTAAATATTGAGTCACAAGAAAATAAATAATTAAAATAAATAAAATTTAAGTTGAAAAATATGAAGTTGAGAAACCTTCTAAGGGAATTATATAATACTTTTGTTCCATACTTGAATACATTCAAAATATACAAAAATATTGGCTTGGGGAAGAAAAAAGGGCCCGCGAGATTTTAACTGATTCTTATAGTACTCGACAACAGAAATAAATTACTGAAAGAATTTTCAAAATCGGCGCAGGTAAACATGCAGAAAATCGCATTTTCATGTACCGGTTCAAAATGGGGAAGAAAAGACGACCGCGAGATTTTAATTGATTCTTGTAGTACTCGTCGAGAGAAATCGATTAGTGAAGGAATTTTCAAAATCGGCGCAGGCAAACATAGAGAAAATCTCATTTTCATTTTCAAAGTGGGGAAGAAAAAAGGTCCGCAAGATTTTAACTGATTCTTGTAATACTCGACGAGAGAAATCGATTAGTGAAGGAATTTTCAAAATCGGCGCAGGCAAACATGGAGAAAATGGCATTTTCATGTACCCGTTCAAAATGGGGAAGGAAAAAGGTTCCGCGAGATTTTAACTGATTCTTGTAGTACTCGTCGAGAGAAATCGATTAGTGAAGGAATTTTCAAAATCGGCGCAGGCAAACATAGAGAAAATCTCATTTTCATTTTCAAAGTGGGGAAGAAAAAAGGTCCGCAAGATTTTAACTGATTCTTGTAATACTCGACGAGAGAAATCGACTAGTGAAGGAATTGTCAAAATCGGCGCAGGCAAGCATGAAGAAAATGGCATTTTCATGTATCAGTTCAAAATGGGGAAGAAAAAAGGGCCCGCGAGATTTTAACTGTTTTCTTGTAGTACTCGACGAGAGAAATCGATTAGTGAAGGAATTTTCAAAATCGGCGCAGGCAAACATGGAGAGAATGGCATTTTCATGTACGGGTTCAAAATGGGGAAGGAAAAAGGTTCCGCGAGTTTGAACCGCTACGATGTATGTTCACGAATGTCCCCGTCTTCTCAAATTTAGTTAATTACTGTGACACTGAAACATGTGACACAGAGTCACATTGTGGATGACTGCAATCGGCAACCACTGCACATATACTCCTCCCGCCCCACAGTTTGATTATTTCGATCCATTCCTCACGTGCTAACGGCATGGTTCAACATCTGCAAGAAAGAGGTAAATGTAACGTTCAATTGGCAATAGCTTTTCACCAAATTAAGCTGCATGAAATCTGATTGCATATTTGACATACTGAGAAAATTCTAGTCCGTGGCCATATGTATCACATATCCCATCAATTCATAAAAATTTTGAACACAAAATTACGGTCGTCCGTGTGACGTACTCCCAAAAGGCCTAATGTGTATCACCCACCTCACATTCAATGAAACCACATCCGTGTAGAATTTAGAAAGGAACTTCTTATGATGTATACAGGATGTCTCAAACGTTCCCTGACATAGGATAACTCTGTTATTATCAGAGTTACAACAAAATGTAAGAGGAAAAACATCTCGAAATATGACGTTTTCAATCTAAAGTGAACACTTTTTAAAAAAAATCGGACGAGATGTTTGTGCTGTATACTCTTTATGCACCCAATTTTAAATGAAAATGCAACGTTGTCATTTACCTGGACCCACAACATAAGTGAATGAAGTTACTGTTTGAAACGGGGGCTGGCCATCGACATGTTAGCGTAAAAGACAGTAACTTCACTCACTTACGTTGTGGGTCCAGGTAAATGGCAATGTTGCATTTTCATTTCACATTGGACGCATAGCGAGTGTACAGCGCAAACGGGTCATCCGATTTTAAAAATTCCTTCACTTTAGAATGAAAACATTATATTTGGAGACGCTTTCCAAAGTAGTATAATTTAGTTTGTTTAAATTTACAATTTAATACAAGTAGATTCGGATTTATATGCGTAGGATTTTGTATGCATCTAACTAATGAATTCTTTATTTTCATGCTTAACTTAGTGACTTGGCTTTGGACTGCAACTGATTATTGTAACCCATTATTGCTTGAGAAGAAACAAGATATCCGAATCTTCATTTGGAGAAATCAAACGTCTATTGGAAAGCTGGGGATTACAATCATTAATTTCTACATTTCAAGGTGCGTAAATTATATATTCTGTGTTTGTTGTTAAATTACTATTACTATTATTGGGTTTAGAATCAATCAAGCACTTCATGATATTTTATGGGGATCAAGATGGGTGCCGGATAGATAAGTATTTGAGCGTCAGGCTCTTATTTCTTTTCAATTTAATATTTAATCAATGATTATTTTTCTCCCTCATTATTCCACCAAATCGTATTCCAAGATCATATATCCATTTTTGATCGATATATCCATATTTTTGATCTCTTTCATATTTCTATATTTTCGATTTTTGATATTGTTTATATTTCGATATTGCTGTATTTTTCGATATTTCGAACAAGTTTCGATAGTTTGTCAATATCGATTATCTATATCTAAATTCGGATATCCCAAAGCCCTATCGAACCCCCTCCGAAATGAAGTTTTTGGCTATGGACCTGATTAGGGATTCGCACGAGACAAGACGAGACAGAATTTTTGTTACGAAATTCGAGACGAGATAGAGCTCTTCCAATAGAAACGGATCCAGTTTTCGAGACGAGACATAACTTTCGCGGCACCTTTTCGAGAGGAGACAATCTCAAATCTTTTCTCTTGCGCATCCCTACACTTGATCATGAGGTATCAAAAAAAAAAAAAAAAAAGTTAATGAGAAATACCGGTAACACGTAAATACAATATAGGTAGCTAAAACATTTTTGTTTTCATTCTTCAGTAATGCATTATTATTAATCTCAGGGGGGCGCGGTGGCTCAGTGGTAGAGTGTTAACCTCCGGTGTTTGGGGTCCCTGGTTCGATCCCAACTCGCGCCGTGTGGACTTTGTAGTGGACAAACACCGTGCTCGTGGGTTTTCTCGGGGTTCTCCCGTTTCCTCCCACTTTCTTCATTCCACCATTTCACTCATTTCTCATTATCTCCGTCTCCTGTAGCCTAACCGGCATAATCGTGGGACGTTAAACTTAAAGATTTCATTTTTTATTAATCTCTGTATTTTATAGTGTATTCTCAAGCTTAAGGTGATGTATAATTAAATTTTGAATTCAGTTAACTTATTTTGTTTCTCAGATTGTTTTTAAAATGTATGTACAAACGTTTATTTTCATTCTTGAGAGTTTAAAGTGACGTATAGTTATTAAACATAGTATTTAATATTGTACTCTTAACGTGGAAGTGATATACAGTTAACTTTCGAATTCAGTTAACATTTTTCTCTCTGAAATTGCTTTAAAAAGTATGTAAAAACGTTTTTATTTTATTTCTTGAGTGCTAAAAGTGATGCAAAGTTATTAAGCTTACTACTTTATATTGTATTCTTAACCCTAAACTGATACACAGTGCGTTTTTGAATAAATTATGTCAAGTTATTTGAGTGACGAACACTGGTAGAAAATCCTGACTACTACTGGAACATTTTGATTTTAAGGTGACGACTACTGGTGCAAGGATTTTAAAATATTGTTTTTCCTCCAACGGCTACTCCTTTTTTAATTCTAACTGCATGGTCATTATAGGAAGGATCAGTGAGTCTTTCCAACTATGGTACAGCTCCGACAGATTCACGATGCTCAGAGAAGAGACAAAATAGTATGTTTTCAACCTTAAAGTGAGAACCACTGGCGTTTTTACCCTGCTATGCAAAAGTAAGTGAGTACTCCAATGGAGTTCCAATGCGGTACTTAATTTCTGCGTTTTAGATATATGGAAATACATGTCTCTAAAATGTAAAGAACTGATTTTTTTTTTATTTTTTTTTTACTGAAAACTGCAACTCGGTAAGCCTTATGGATACCGAGGTATGGGAAAATAAACTATAGGTATGTGGGGCTTGCATACTTGACGCTACAATTCGGAAATTGAATTAAAATATGACTAACGGCTATCAAGATGTTGTCAAATAAAGGGAGGACCAACACAGTTAAGGGGTTTTCGTGTTAGATGCTAAAATTTCCGAAATCGGTCATGGAAAGTTAATAAACACCAGTAGCAATTTCATCTTAAAGTAATTAGATATCTTCATGGGGTGTTAGAACATCATGGAGTCTACCAAAATTAAATTTTAAAAGCTTTTGAAAATATAATCTGACATTTGTAAACAGTATTTGAAATATGTATTTACCCAAAACTTCCAGCTAGTACATCTAACATCTGGAGAAACACTGTGAAATAAAAGCTTGAAATTTCGGAAACAATTATTGGTCGCAACAAAATTAAATAAGATGGTACTTCTATGGGTTAAATCAGTACCTCAGTACAATTTCGATCGAAAGATTAGTTCAGTCCTAGGTTTTCTTCAGGCAATTCCAAGGGTTCATCGAGCTGTGCAAAAGAATGAAAATTCGCTGTCAATATCTAAGATAGTAAATAAGATATAAGGAATTATATATTTTATGACGTGACAATAGAGATCTTTATGGATTTGTACTTTTGGGTCTTTCCTAAAAGAAAAAAAATTCAGAAAACTACTGTATATACCTTAATAGACAATTCAGTGGGCGGGGACACAGTAGCTTAGTGGTAGGGTATTTAACTAATCTTTTTTTTTTTTTTTTGCAGAAACTATTGGAGTATTCACTTAACCCATAGAAATACGATCATACTTAACTCCCTATTTAATTTTAAAATTAAATAAAAGGAAATATTTCAGTGTAGCGACCCACGATTATGCATTTTAGTCTCAGGGAGATTATGATTAAAGCAAGTGAATGTTGTTGACAGAATTGATGGAATGCAAAGGTGGGAGGAGAGTACCCCGAGAAAACCCACGAATACGATGTCCACTACAAACTGACTTGGCCGTGGATCGAACCAAGAACCCAATACACCAGAGGTAAGCACTCTACCACTAAGCCACTGTGCCCCCGCCCATTTAATTGTCTATTAAGGTATATACGGTTGTTTTCTGAAATTTCTTCTTCTTACAGCAAATACTCAAAAGTACAAATCCATGTGGGTCTCTATTTTTACGACGTCATAAAATACATAATTCCTTATATCTCGCTTGCTATATTAGATATTGACAAAAAATGTTCACTTTATTTCAGAGCCCGATGAACGCTTGGAATTGTCCAAAGAAAATTTAGAGCTGAATTAATCTTTCGATCGAAATTGTACTGACGAGTCTGAGGTTCTCACTTAACCCATATAAGTACCATCTTATTTAACTTTTGTTAGGATCAATAATTGTTTTCTGAAATTTCAAGATCTAATACGCTTTTATTGTATGGTGTCTCTCTAGCTGCTAGATGTACTAGCTGGAACTTTTAGGTAAATACATATTTCTAATACTCTTTACAAATGTCAAAATATATTTTACAAAACTTTTAAAATTTAATCTTGGTAGACCCCATGATGTTCTTAAACTCCATGGAAATACCTAATTATTTTAAGATGAAATTGCTACTGATGCTTATTAACTTTACATGACCGGTTTCGGAAATTTTACCACCTAACACGAAAACCCCATAACTATATGGATCCTCCCTTTATTTGACAATATCTTGATAGTCATATTTTAATTAATTTTCTAAATTGTACTGTCTAATATGCAAGCTCCACGTACCTATGGTGTCGCTTTTTATTTCACCATATTTCGGTAACTGTTAGGCGTACCGACTTGCGGTTTCGGTAAACACACACCTCTAACGTTCTTTAAAACGTTATTAAGACATATTTTAGAATATTTAGAAATGAGAGTTCTGGGAATATCATGGTACCCGAAAACCCCCATCAGGGCGTGTGTGTAGTGTATTTAATTGAAACTACTTTTGAGGTTGTTGTAAGCCCTCGTAATTACGTTTCCGAAACTGCACCATCTAGTACGCAAACTCCACAGTTCTGTAGTGTCGCTCTTTATTTTCCCATATCTCGATATCCATAAGGCTTACCGAGTTGAGGTTTTCGGTAAACAGATGTCAGTTCCTTACATTTTAGAGACATATATTTTCATATATCTAAAAAATACAGACATTAGGTACCCCATGGTAGCCCGAACACCATTGAGGTACCCACTTACTTTTGAATGGTAATACATTTTGAGTTGTTGTTCAGCATCAATAAACACTTCATAGTTTTTCTACGTGCAACCCAAAAGTCCATACCTGACCGAACAGATTTTGTCCATTTAATCTCAAAAATGTTAAGATACTTTGTATTGTTAAGTACAACCAAATTAAGCACACTGAATATAACATTTTAAATATTTTCTGATTTTTGTTGCAGGTATTTCGTGCATCAAACCAGGATTCTGCTTGAAAGACAGTCAAAAGAAGCAGTGTAGGTTGTGGCTAAAAGTACGCCCTTTCTGAAGACAGACTCAGTTGTACTTACATTATTTTGTACGAATATATAACCCTAATAAAGATACTGTACTACAAATTATTTCTTTCTTCCATAAATTATAATAAAATATTATCTCTGTTTAAAGAAAATGATTGTTAATGTTAAGTCATTTTAATTCTTTTTCTCTGTAATAAGAACATTATCCCTAGCAATATTTTTTATCTTTGTGCTATTGCGATTGGATGAAGTAAAATTCTATACGAAGCACTATTATTTCAGACATGCATTAATAACTAATGTATTGTTCTGTATGTAAGACAATGTGTATACTGAACATGTCTAGCGAAGGTGTTGTTTTAATACAGAATCTATAACTCAGCTTTTCAGTAGTCAACTTTATTGGGAATCCGAAGAAAGAAGTTAAAAAAAAAAAAATGTTGGACTTACCAGCGTGTGTGTGTTCGAATTCTGGACTAATCCAAATTATCCAGAGAAATCATTATATATTTCTTTGTTGCTATTTCAGATGTATCCTTTATCCAAGTCGTATGAAACGGAGACTTCATACATCGCTATACTTTGTATGAACTATGTTCCGTATTTACTTAATCACTTTGTAACTTTCTCTAGTGTTGACAAGGCCGCAGGTGTCAATCGAATAGTTTAGTGTTTCACTCATGTCACCTTGTGACTAAGGTACGTCCTGTCGGTATATATATGGTACTGGGTTCAATTAGCGATAAAATACATTTTTAGCGTTAAACAAATGCAAAAATCTATACGAAATGAGATACCGTGATCTCTGACTTACGGATAACACCAAGCAACTAATGGTACTGAGTGTGATTGAGTTTACTAATTACTATTTGGCTAAAATCAGTGTTCCTTTATCTATAGTTCTTTTCGTGCTTTGAATTGCAAAGTTTGAAATAACCGTTTTAAATTATTGTGTATATATATCTTCCGAGTAATTCTGAGAATCATTGCTCTTTCTTTAAGCAATGTATGAGACTGTTAAATTGCTCTTTCCTTAAAATGTTGCACTAAGAAGGATGCATCCAGGAAAGTCCAAATTTGCAGAATGTCTATAGCAGGGAAGAATAAATATGTTTAGTCGATGGCTGCACAACGCCTCCGCTGTCACCACGTTGTCACACAGCGAATACAGCGAACGTTTAAGAGTATTCTGCACTTACTATTAGGTATCGGCCTGGGAACTTTGGCGCATCTACCCAGTCTCCTTCTTGGTGTTTCATTTTTAATGGCGAGTACTGAGTAGGAATAATATTGTAAGCGAATGCGTTTCCGGCTGACACCACACTTTTAATTATTGCAACATTTTAAAAAAAAAAAAAAAACCTGTTAATTAAAATGTACAGAGAAGTTATTTCTGGAAAATTCTATTCAGGCCTCTTGTGGTAACAACTGCACTTTAGTAGAAGATACTATTAAGGAAAAGAATGAGGTAAAATAATCTTTATATCGTACAAGCAATGGATGATAACAGCTTAATAAATGATTGTACGTAAATCTTGTTTGAGTTTGAATATAGGATTGTATAAGGCTGTGCCTTTTGCATTATTATTGAGGTGCTGCAACTAACTAACTGCAAACCATATGATAAATTCTTACAGTAATATATCACATATTGATTTACTCTGTATGGAAACGAAAATAGTTTAATATATGGTTAACCTCCTTTGTGCCAGGGGCGGATCCAGAGGGGGGCGATCGGGGCGATCGCCCCCCCCCCACAAGAGGAAACTTTCTTATTTTATATATAAATAAACCCATCCATAACAAGTTTCGAGCTCTTAAAAGTAGCAGTATTACCGCCGACCGCCCCCCCCCCAGAAGTCCGTCCTGGATCCGCCCCTGCTTTGTGCCCATAATTTTAAAATTAACGCTTGTGTCACTTTTCAACACTTGACTTTGCAGTAGCTTTCCAACGAATTAGCAGGAAGCCCAAACTTATAGGACACCCTGCAGGTAAATACATTTCTTTGGGAGTTTCACTGCTCCAAACTAAGATTTGAAAAGTGTAGTATTGTTAATTTTATTATTATTGGCACAAAGGAGATCAACCATATTTTAAGCTATTTTTTTTTTCATACAGAGTAAAACAATATTTGACAACATTACAGTAAGAATGTATCATGCACTTTGCAGTATGTTGCAGCACTTTAATAATGGTGCACTATACGTACACTCTAGATCCTGCATATGTCCGATCCATACATTACAAGAAGGCAATACGTATTCGATACAGGTAAAATCTGTATATTTCATATGGACAACCTATTAGCTATATACATCCAATCTATACATTACATATGGCCAACCTGTACGCGACATACGTATAATCTATATGCTGCATGCAGACAGTCTGTAAGCTACATATATGCACTCTGTATGGTGCATACGGATATTCTGTATGCTGTATCTGGACAAGCTGTGTGCGACATAAGGAAAATCTGTATAATACATACGTACAATACGTATACTGTATCTAGTCGTACGTATGGGGCACAAGTACAATATAGATGCTGTCTCGGGGTTGAACGCAAGAAACATACGTACAGAACGTATATTGCATACTTCTTGAAATCATGCTCCGTCCTGATAGTCAGTGTATGTCGTCATTATTAACCCACATGCTACATACGACCCTGACGTCACAAAGCTAGATATTACCTCCGTATATACTTGTTACTGCAGATAACGTCACACGAATGACGTCATTGCACTTGTGCAGACAGTACGTATAATACATACTTTTTCAGCTATACGTTTGCTGCAGGATGTTATATACGGTTGTACGTTAAGTCCAGAAACTACAGGAATTACGAATGTAACCTACGTTTTTAAGTATGCCACCTACATTTTTTTTTCTCAGTGCAACTGTGCTCCCCCAGTTTCTTTGGGAGCCACCCTTGCACCGCCACTGCACTTTATCCGATTGTACACTAATGGAATCTATGACTAACAATAATGGACATTCACTTTTGCCCAATTTCAATCCGACATTTTGTTCTGGAGTATGTCTGTTTTTGCATTTTTCCGAAAATTTTCGGATGGTCATCGCTCCGAGGCATTTCTACACCCAGGTTGGTCTATACTTTTCTTTTTATCTTGGAGACAGGAATTAAATCTTCCAAAAGACACAGACACACACACACACACACACATATATATATATATATATATATATATATATATATATATATATATATATATATATAACGTAATCACGTTTGTATGAGCGCCCTCTTGGTAGACTTGTCCACCGCCCTCATTAGTAAGCCAGCACGGGCCTGGATCTTTGTGGATGTTTGTGATACTGTAGCATCCTTAGTTTGTAACAAAATTTCAGCCTTTTTTTATATTATTCTAAAAGTTGATGTTTCCTGTATAACACCAACGTGTCGTGATCTTAAATGGTACCACAAGCCAGTCGTTGAATTTCGATTGTGGATAATACTTCGACAGTAATTGCATTTTGAAGAAACACCATCATTTTCACGAGTGAAATGTTCCCATATATTCGACTTTCCCATTGTAAATACTTCCCGAAAATATCTCTTCTTTATCTTATATAGTTCGAAACAAGCTCTGCGTTGGTAACTGATATAATGAACTCAGTTGGGTATTCCTCATAACGAACTAATGCTTCTCCCACTAGGCCAATAAACATATCAGAAGTGTTGATATCGTAGGACACGTGTCCTTTCTCTAAACAACAATCTTTTATTGTTACCAAAATATTCAGTCACAGCGAATACGAAACCACGTACCGTATCAACAAGGGCGAGTACGAGATAGCTAGCTAAAAGCAGTCTCAAATAGCTATTACGATTAGAACACGCCGCATCAGCGAAATAAAATACTATTCAATTTCAGTCAGGGAGTAAAGCTTATCTGTATGTAATGATGCGTTTCTTTTCTTTTGTTAATAACTTCAATCAAACCAGGCAGGGAAGGAAATGTTGCTCTTTCGCAACTTCAAATTTCTCATCAGTTTCGTTTCGTCCCTTCGTGTTCCATCTCCTTCTGTTTCGATTTTTTTCGTTTTTCGTTTTCCGAAAATTTTTTCGTTTTTCGTTTTCCGAAAAATTTTTCGTTTTTCGTTTTCCGAAAAATTTTTCGTTTTTCGTTTTCCGAAAAATTTTTCGTTTTTCGTTTTTCGAAAAAATTTTCGTTTTTCGAAAAATTTTTCGTTTTTCGTTTTCCGAAAAATTTTTCGTTTTTCGTTTTTCGAAAAATTTTTCGTTTTTCGTTTTTCGAAAAATTTTTCGTTTTTCGTTTTTCGAAAAATTTTTCGTTTTTCGTTTTCGAAAAATTCATTTTTCGAGAAAGTATTTTTCGAAAAAATGTGGCCATCCCTAATCAAAACCCACAGGAAACAGTTGAAATCGTGTGGTCGTTAATTTGGCTTAAGCGAAGTAGAGACTAATAATAATAATAATAATAATAATAATAATAATAATAATAATAATAATAATAATAATAATAATAATAATAATACATGCTTCTGAATTTATTTGACTAAGTAGACCTATATAAGAAATAAAAGAAACTACCAACAATTGTTACAACATACTTGATCTGTTTCAACTTTTTATCTGTAATTAATTTTCAAGGTAAATCAGTTTTGAAATGTATTATAAGCACTTTATACGTAAGTAAATTGCTATTAAAAAAAGATAGCTAGGCAAAAAATTGAAGAGAGAATTCTTTCAAGTACGTACTTCAATTGATAAACGACGAAACGAAAAATGGCGTGCTGCCAAGTTAACAATTTTCGAAGGTCAAATATTAAAGAAACGCCTTTCATCTATTTTTTTTTTTTTTTAAGAAAGAGAAAAGAAATTTCTGTATTATTATCATTGCTTACCGATATCAAAAATACATAATAGGTTCATGCATTTTTGAAACACCAGTGTACTAATGTTAAATAATAGCTTTTGTTTAGTTTTATATTACCTAGGTACAAATGAAGCAGCGGTAAAAACAACAGAAACAACATTCATGATGATAATTTTAAAAAATATTATGTAATGTAAAGAAAAAAATACATAATTTGTTGATCACTACCAAGACCAAATGACATAGACTGAATCGAACTGCGACAGCATGCTTCAAACATAAGCACCTTACCTCTCAGGGTCACGATCTCAATAACAATAGTAATAACAATAATATACTTCTTTCCTCACTTCCCACATAGCACACGACGTTCCTAGGACGTCCCGTTTTGATCCCAATTATCCCATATATTTCCTGAGATTATCGGGAGAATGAATAGATATCCCATGGGCGTCCTGCAAGGGACATCATGAAATAAAAACAAGGTCGTGATTGGGAGCAGAACGGGGTGTCGCTATCTTTTCTATTTTTTTTAAATCTCTTTTGTAATCTACGATAATTTAGTCAAAAAATATAAAATTGGAATAAACGAACTTTTAGATTATTCTAACTTCAAAATGCTCGTCTTACCAGTTACTAATTCATATCGGACTTCCGAAGGTAAATATTAAACGATGTAGTGGCCGTGTCAACAGCTACAACTCCCAGTCACGACCCCTCTTTCAGTTTTATTAGAAATAGGAAAAGAAAGAGTGAGAAAGAGAAAAGGGAGATAGGAGAGAAGGAGGAAAGGAGGGAAACAAGAAAGATAGAGGAGGTTAAAGGAGAAGTAATTACTGGATAAATATGGAAATAGGATGAAGGAACTTGAATAGTTATTGAAAGGTAATTTATTTCCAAATGCTATTACTGGAGGATCGATTCTGAAGTGATCCGGAAGAGACACATGTTCCCCCATACAACCCTGACCTGGATTCAGGCAACTACGCAAGTGGGAGTTGCCCCAACCCAGTCCGGGTGACGAGAAAGTTTAGTTTAATTGTTTGTCTGTTAGTTTGGAACGATGATTAACCAGTATCTAATATCTGAACTTCAAAATCAGAGATCGATCACACACTTGAATCAGTCAGAAAAAAAATTCGTAGTAATGTATATATTCTTCATAAATATGAGTTTTGAGATTCCTAAAAAAAATCGTCGCTTATTCAGGCTCGTTCTATTATCTTGGCTTTTCTCCCAGAGCCGATTTAGATTAGTTTTGACTATCTTTCATAACCTATGTCATACATTAACAGAAAATATATTATTGCCCATATATTACTAACACTATCACAGTAAACTGATATTAAAACTACCTTCTAACCATAAATTCGTCATTCGTTCATGCACACACACATACATACTGGACAGCGTATCTACGTGGATGAAAATAGTATAAGAGAAACCATCTATCTACAATTTGGTAAACATTTATTAGATCTATTGGTAAAGATGAAAAAATAACATATATTTTTATTAAGAAAAATTGCTATCAACATACATAGAAACATATATCAATCCATATATTAAGTTAAATAATAGCTTTGCAATGATGTACACATATATGTATACATATACTTATTAATGTAGAGGACAAGAAGAAAAGAAAAAATATGTAAATATATTAGATATTTTCGCTTAATTTTGGAACGTGAGATACAAATCACGAAATGTAATTATATTATACAATATAGTAAATAATTAAAGAGAAGAGGACAACGAAGGAAGGAAGAAAAAACTTTAGTTGTGGATTATAATGAGTCTTTATCTCATATGTGAAAAATTTTATGAAGTTTACGAGTCCTATCTCGTAAGTTGAGATGAGCGTTAATATCACACAACTATTAGGCACTCTTTATAGTATCCATTTATTTCGTTCTATTTTATTTTCATATATATATATATACAGGGTGTTTTATAAGTAATGGTCATAAATTAAACCGTAGATAGTACATGCCAAAACTAACAAAAAAGCCTTAGTAAACATGTGTCCGCAAACGCTTCGTAACGGAGATAGGGGCTGTCGAAAGTGTGGGAAAATGAAGTTTAGAGACGAATATCTCAAAAAGTATGAATCGGACAGAGGGCGATCCAATGAATGACTATCGAAGTCAGACATGCGCTATGCAGAAATGCATGGTTGATAACTCTGCAATGCGCACGCAAGGGATTCTCCAAAGAAACGGAGGGATTCGCGGAAAATTGTCTAAGGAAAGGGAGCTCGAGATGAACATCGAGGGCAAGTCTATCCACCAGTAATTCATACGTCGTGGTACCTGGTCGAAAGCTCGAAAAGATATAAAATGGCGGAAAATGTTTATTTGCCGTGTGTGGTTGCATAACCAGGAGGAAATGAGAGAGGTAATCGAAGTGTGGTGATGTACGTTCAAAATTGCTCCAGGAAGAATTCCGACAACTAATGCATACGTACAAGTGTGGCAGCACACAGGTAAATCAAACGATATGCAAGGCACTGATGAAGCATTATGTGCTAAGCAGTTAACGTAACGAATATCCGCAAACTCGATTGCAATGGGAAAAGCATGACAACATTCGAGTATGTGGGAGGCGAATCTGAAATATTCCGTATGTTGAACGTGTAAGTGTATTACAACAAGCAAAAAATGATGGACATATCGTGTTTCTCCATATCAACAAACAGAAATCCTCATGTTGGTAATGTGTACAGCATTAATCATAAGGTAAACAGTAAATACCCAGTTATGTAACCACAGAAGAGATGCGTGAGAAATTAACGTACCTCTATCATTAAAGTAAATGTTGGAAGTGTCATCCATTCATGCGAATGCATGCTCGTATCCGTTTTCGCAAAGATCTACGTACTCGTGATAACATGTCGGCATCCTGTTCAATATGTCCGCACCATTGTTCCACCCTTTCTCGAAGGTCTTCTAATGTTGCAACAGGGGTAAAATAAACTTGCGATTACACATGGCCCCAGAGAAAAGAAATCTAAAGGAGCGCGGTGGCCTAGCAATAGGAACCCCACGTCCTATTCACTTTCGTCCGAACTGGGCATATAAATGTTCTCTGACAAGATTAAGGAGATGTGCTGGCGCTCCATCATGCATAAACCACAGTCGCTGACGCCTATCGAGAGGTATGTCTTCGAGTAGAAGTGAGAAACCGTGTTGGAGAAAAATCCAAATATGAGACTGCAGTTAATGCATTAGGAAGAAAGAATGGTCTTACGAGCTGATCACCTAAGAGTCCTACCCACACATTTAAGGAAAACCTACGCTGATGTCCAAACTCCACTATTGCATGTGGATTCTTAGGGGCCCATATATGAGAATTGTGAAAATTAACAATGCCATTCCGGGTGAATTGTGCTTCATCAGTAAATAGGACGTCATCAGTGAAATGAGGATTGCCAGTAATTTATCTGCGAAGCCACTGACAAAACTGCATTCTCGTTTGAAAGTCTGTGGGAGGGCAGAGGTTGGACACGTTGCAGATGTTATGGGTACTACTGCTGTTCATGGAGAATGTGCCATACGAGAGCATTGGATACGCGTTCGGCAAGTCCCACACGTCTTGTGCCCGTTCCTGGGTTTTCGTCCACTGCCTGTAGTACGCGTTCTTCTATTCAAGGGTACGTACTGTCCTTGGCCTTCCCGGCCTGGAACAATGTGTAAGCTCCCATGTTCCCGTAGCCGCTGATGTATTCTGAGGAATTTTCTTCGGTCTGGTTGCTGTCTCGTATGGAAAGTCTCGCGATATAACCTAACGGCCTCTACCGCATTCCCGTTTGCTTTGCCGTACATAAAGTGCATGTCAACATACTCAATATTACTGTACATTGTATCAATGGCAAGGTTAACAATAATTTAGTAACACACTAATAGCACTAATTAACACTGCACAATAGTATCCCCGTGGCTTTGCAACACTACTGAAACTATTGCACTGTTCCCCGCAATACGATGAAGTAAGTACGTACACAACACTGTAAAGGCACGCGCGTTTGACACCTCTTCAACACACAGAACCACTACATTCACTGTAGGCAAGAAAGACAAGTGAAGACAACGAACCTCTACACTATGAATCATTCTCCCAAGCGACTACTCTGGTACGACGAAAGCATGTAGACCTGTAGCAGAACCCTACAGGCAACATAACAAACAAACGTGGAAAGGCAAGCGTGTTTCCAATTCACGTCTGTAATCGAAACAATGTAGAGTTCTTCCATTCCATATTTCCTGGTTTACCAGCTGATTGACAGAACTGCGTGTACAGTTTTTTTCTTTACGTATACGTACAAGGGATGAACGTACAGGCGCTCGATTGATTAAGTTATTGTTGTTGTAAACGAGCTTAGGAGCTTCGAAGGACAGGACCTACGATTTGGAAAATCTGAGATCAGAACCAGTGCATTCAGTGGGTACTTCAGCGGATTTGAACTCGTAACATCATGCACCCAAGGTGAGCTCAACGTCTGTTGCAACCCCGATTCAGTATTTCCAGCTGGCTTGCATGTTCAACCAGTGTTCCTTTCGCCCATTCCATTCATTTTCGCGCATCGTTTGCTTTACCTTGGTATTGGTACAGTAAAGGACTACTCTGTACATGTGCATTCTTGTTAGGAATCTGCTCTGAAGTAGTTCAGAACATGTACCACCACCTTTCTTCGATTGCCTCTCTCATTTCCTGTTGGTTATGCAACCACACAAGGCACGTAAACATTGTGCGCCATTTTGTATCTTTTTTACCTGGTACCACGACGTATGAATTACTGGTGGATAGACTCGCCCTCGATGTTCATCTCGAGCCCCCTTTCCTTAGACAATTTTCCGGAAATCCCTCCGTTTCTTTGGGGAATCCCTTGCGCGCGCATTGCAGAGTTATCAACCATGCATTTCTGCACAGGCCATGTCTGAGTTCGATAGTCATTCATTTGACTGCCCTCTGTCCGATTCATAGTTTTTGAGATGTTCGTCTCTAAACTTCATTTTCCCACACTTTCGACAGCCCCTATCTCCGTTACGAAGCGTTTGCGGACACATGTTTACTAAGGCTTTTTTGTTAGTTTTGGCATGTATTATCTACGGTTTAATTTATGACCATTACTTATTAAACACCCTATATATTCATGGGATTGTCAATACATGTATTTGACAAATTTCGTCTGTGGACACACTCACAAATTAAATGTTTTCCCACTTTTGGGTTAAAAAAAAAGAAAAACGAAGTTTTGTCTCTATAATCACGTAGGATATCTTTCTCCTTTGGTTATTTTAATTGCTAATTAGTTTCTTGACCAACTCTGGGTCACTCGCTTATTAACTGAACACACCTTCTAGTAATTTATGTATAACACGTATAAATATATAAGAATCATTCAGGTCCAACGGAAAATTTCGTTGGTATTGAGATCACGGTCACTAAGACGGAGGAACACTGGTCAAATTCTGGGATCGGTATATGAAGGGAGGATTTAAGGTACCAAATTTCACACAATTAAATCTCCACGTTAAGCGAGTTTGCATATCCAGGCTCCTAACTATGAAAACATTTACGATCACTCCAACCCCAATCATTTCACATATTAAACCTGTTGTATATAAGTTATTAGGACATAAAATTGAATATAATTTATACGAAAAAGACTTTTATGCATTGCAAGAGTTGTAACGTCCAAATATTCACCACAAACTTATAGTCGTATCGACATAAACAAAAAACAAAAAAAGTCTGGCGCAGGAAACCACTTTATATAAGAGTCAAAAGAGGCTCAGTGAAGGCATACGAACAGGTAACATACTGTGTTTGGTAGTTGAAGTGTGTAGACGTGTCTTCGCTCTGTGCTACAAGGCTTGACGTGTTTACCTTCAGCATTGCTTTCCTTAGCAATCAAGTTTGCTGTTTTTTTTTTCTTTTCTTGTTGTGTTTGTCTTCGTGACTGATTTAGTTGAATACATCATGTCGTTAAAAAGGGTAAATACCTTAAAATACGATTTTGGTGGTGTTGCGGAGCGACCAAGTACCTTGACCTTGCATCAGTGGCTCAGTGATAATTTTCAATTTTCTGTTGATGATGTATTAAGCATAGAAATGGACGTTTATCGTAAATTTTTGTTTGTGAAACTTCGTACGGAAGACCTATGTGAAAATGTTTTGCGTACTTCTGATGGAACTGTGTATTATACTGATACAAATGGAAAACACACAATCCCTGTTTCGTGGGCTGATGTTCAAATTGTGACTGTTAAGTTGTTATGTACTCCAATGGAACTTGCAGATTCAGACATTCGAAAAGTACTTACAGCATAATTCTTACATCAAGTTTGCTGGGTTTTTTTCTTTTCTTGTTGTGTTTGTCTTCGTGACTGATTTAGTTGAATACATCATGTCGTTAAAAAGGGTAAATACCTTAAAATACGATTTTGGTGGTGTTGCGGAGCGACCAAGTACCTTGACCTTGCATCAGTGGCTCAGTGATAATTTTCAATTTTCTGTTGATGATGTATTAAGCATAGAAATGGACGTTTATCGTAAATTTTTGTTTGTGAAACTTCGTACGGAAGACCTATGTGAAAATGTTTTGCGTACTTCTGATGGAACTGTGTATTATACTGATACAAATGGAAAACACACAATCCCTGTTTCGTGGGCTGATGTTCAAATTGTGACTGTTAAGTTGTTATGTACTCCAATGGAACCTGCAGATTCAGACATCCGAAAAGTACTTAGTGACTATGGTGTCATATCTAACATCTCTGATGAAATGTATTCTGTCGAACATGTGTACCCAATACGAACGGGACGTAAGCTAATACGTATGGAAGTTAAAAAACCTATTCCATCTTTTGTAGTTATTCAAGGGCAAAAGTTTTGTGTAACCTACCCTAATCAGATGCGGACCTGTCTCAGGTGTAATGGTGCACATATGATTCCAACTGTCCTCTTCGCGTACCCAGTGATCCTAACAGTTATGCTGGAAAAGTGGCTCCTACCATTAAAAATAGTGATCCTTCAGCTACTCTTATGCCTAAATTTGATAGCATGCCAGTTCCATCTCGCAACAGGAAGAAGGCATCAAATATAGTTTCTTGCCCACCTGACCCCAGTATGCCTACCTTTGACGAAAATAATTTTCCAGTACTATCAAGTTCCGTGTGTGAGACAAACAATATGAATCCTCTTTCGTCAGGAGTTCAAATAAATACATCTAATGGTATTCTTACTGAGAAGCCAGTTAACTGTGATCATGATTCTCAGCTACCGTTATCTCCCGTACAAGAGGTACACATTTCAACGGAAGTCCCTCCATCTCATTCTGCACATGACATGGCGACTATACCTAGTGATCAAGAAGTTTCTTCTGATAAGTTGTATTCTACAGAACGTGATGGTCAGGTTTGCAGTTTCCCTGGTTCCCAAGAGCGGACTGACTTGCCTGATAACAATGCAACTGATCACACCATGTCTATTCAGTCTAGTGACATACAGGTTGATTCTCCTATCACAGACTTAAGTGCAATTACCGAAGAAACCCGTACTCGTCGTAAACGTACAAAAAGGAACGAATTAAGTCAAAAGTTGTTCAAAAAGTCTGAAACTGACGCAAATATTTCTAGCATGTCTAAAGGAGGTGCTGCTATGCTGTAATTCTTTCTCTTGTAAGTTGTATTTTTATTGGGTTAAGTTACACTGGGTTCAGCTATGTTAGTTTCTTTTTTATTACTTAGGTCAAGTTTACTCTATGCTATTTATATGTTCTAAATTTTGTTTAATTAATTCCTATGTTAGTTGCTATGCTATTTTTGCTATTTTATTTCAAGAACTTTATTTTTTATTGGTCATTGTGTGTATTTGCCAATGTGATGTTGCTTAAAATAGCTACAATTAATATTAACAATTTACAAAGCCCCGTCAAGAAATTTGCACTCTGTGATTTTCTACAAAGTGAAAGAATTGATGTTGCTTTTTTCCAAGAAGTTGGAGTACCGGACCTGAATCTAAGTCCATCATACATAGTCGAAAATAATTTTAACAATAGTGGTACAGGTACAGCAATTGCTTTCAGGTCTTCCACTCGTTTCTCTTCTCCTGTGTGTCACCCTTCTGGTCACATACTAAGTGGGAAACTAGGAGATATCAATCTTGTCAACCTTTATGCTCCGAGTGGCTCACATGCTCGAACCGATCGAAATTCCTTCTTTTCCCAGGATGTAGCTCTTACACTAGGACCTAAGGTTGATAGATTAATTATGGCAGGGGATTATAATTGCGTCTTACGGCCTGAAGATCAAACCCCAGGCTTTAATTTCAGTCATGCCCTCCAGGAATTAGTGACTGGACTTCATTTACAAGATACATGGATATGTCTGAAGCCACAGGCACGTGATTATACTTACCTATCCTATCAAAGTGCATCACGCCTTGACCGTATATATGTCTCCCCAACATTGGTGCCCTGTATTAAACAAGTTGAAATTGTACATACTTCCTTTTCTGATCAATCTGCTTATGTTGTAACTTTTTCTTTAAATAATCTAAATGTTGAACGAGGTAGAGGTTACTGGCAATTAAATATATCGTTATTGGAAGACGAACACTTTTGCGCTGAGTTTCAATCGAAATGGCAATACTGGCTTAGGCAGAGGAAATATTTTCCCACTATTACAGAGTGGTGGCATACTTACTTCAAACCACGATTTGCGAGTTTCTGCCGTTGGTACTCCTCCGAAAAGTCTCGAGACGTTCGCAAATTGCTTTACTTTTATAACAGATGCTTACGAGAAGCTCGATGTGCTGCTGTTTCTGATTTGTCCATGTTACCTCAGGTTAAACGTTATCAAGCATTGCTTTTAAATTTGAACCGTCGACGTGTAGGTGGACTCAAGATTAGAAGCAAGGTTCCCTTAGTAGATGCTGATGAAGAACCATCATTATATCATGTACTTCGTGAAATGAAAGGAGGCCAAGGCAAATGGATCCATCACATTCGTGATGAGGAAGGGCAACTTCATGAAGATCTTACCTCCATTAAAAGTGCATTTTTGTTGTATTACCAGAACCTTTATGGTCTTTCTGAAGTTAATACAATGCCTGAGGAATCTTTCACACCACCGTCTTGTGTTCTTGATGATACAGCACGACAATTTCTGGTGCGCCCATTTACTATTGAAGATGTACAACAAGCAGTCATGGCAGCTCCTAAAGGAAAATCTCCAGGACTAGATGGAATACCTGGAGAATGGTATATTAAATTTTTTTCCCTCGTTGGTGAGTTACTAACTTCTCTAGTTAACGAATATTTCAGCGACAATCCACAGAAACTGTATCGTACTCCTGGTGTCACAGTGTTTATACCCAAACAAGTACATCCTACAAATGTTACTCACTATCGACCCATAACTCTTCTCAATTGCGATTACAAATTACTTGCTCGTTGTTTGAACAATAGACTCCTTCCATTTATTGAAATTCTTGCTGGACCATTTTAGTATGCCCGAGGAGGTGATAAGAAAATTTACCACGTGCTACAAACTCTGCGTGATGTTATTGCGAATTACCAGTCTCACAATACTAGTCATGCCTTGCTTGCCTTAGATTTCAACCAGGCATTTGATCGTGTAAATCACAATTATTTGTGGTCTTTGTTGCAACATATGGGAGTAGACGACTTATTTATCCGTTGGATTCGAGTTTTGTATGATGCCGCACAGTCGAAACTAAAACTCAACTGGTTTCTGACCACTCCTATTGCCATAAAACGTAGTGTCAGGCAAGGCTGTCCATTAAGTATGAGTCTATTCATAATTTCTATGTCCTTTACTATACAGCATCAATCAACGTATCCAAGGTCTTCATATCTGCACTGTTTCTGTTAAAGTGTGTAGTTTTGCTGATGACGTAAATGTATTTCTTCGGGACCCACAAGATTTAGAACTAGTTGAAGATTGTGTTCAAAAGTACTGTGATCATTCAGGCGCACTTCTTAATCGAGCGAAAACTAAACTCATGCCCTTAGGGAATGGTTCTACCAATTCATATGACCATTTCCCGACAGTGGTGCCAGTTCTCAAAGTATTGGGCATTTATTTTTCCTAGCAACTTGCATGAGAGCATTTCTAAAAATTTTGAAGATATTTTCTTGAGGGTCAGATCTGTTTTACATCAGCACCAATATCGTCAACTTTCGTTGATATCTCGTGTGTATTTTGTGAACACTTATGCCTTTTCTAAGTTGTGGTACATATGTCAAATTTTGCCTATGCCTAAACTTTATATTCACAAATTTACAAGCATCGGTAACTGGTTTTTGTGGGCCGGTATGATTTTTCGAGTGCGCTATCCAGCTACCTGTTTGCACTATAATGAAGGAGGACTGAACTTGATACATGTTGAAAGTAAAATAAAAGCTTTATTCTACCACAGAGGATTCCAAAATATACAAGGAATTGGAGACCAACTCAGCAGTACATTACTTTCATCTCTAGTTGATACCAATGATGGAACATTACCAGTGTGTTTGCCTCTCATTCCTCCCGACTTTTGGTATTTTACGGACGTTATATGTACTTACTTTTACTTGTCTGCCAGTGGCACCCAACATATTCCTAAAAGTGTCAAACTGCTATTACAACAACAAAACAGCCGTTGTCATCGCATAACTTTCAACTTACCTGATACAAATTGGACACAGATATGGAGGAACATTTTCTTCAATTTTCTATCAACCTCAGCTCGTTCGCTATGGTATAGGGTTGTTAACAACATCATCGACACTAAGGGAAAACGACATCATCTCCAGATTACAGACAACATTCGATGTGATCTCTGTGGAAAAGTGGATACGTTGGAACATCGTCTCACGCTATGCAACAGATCAACACCAGTTTGGAAAATCTATTGTGAAATGATTCAATACCTGTGTAAAATCAGCTTTGATTGTATTACTGTTGAAATGCTTATGTTACCTGCTTTTAAACATTTTCCACAACAGAAACATCATTCTGTCGTTTGGCTTAGTGCAAATACCATTGAATATATTCTGTCTCCTCGTTCTCCTCAAGCACATCACACGTACAAGGACTTCCTGTGTCTACAATATGGTAAATTTCCCCCACCAAGGAAGAAAACACTATTTGCCAATTACCTTCATTATCTCTTCTATGGTCACTCTGTGTAATTATAATGTAAGGTTTTTCTTATACAAATTTTTGTGTGCAAGTAATTACAACTGTAAATTATGTAACTTTCTCACTGTAACTCGACAATAATGTAAATAAAAAGTAATTAAAAAAACTGGTCGATCGGTTTGGGTCACTAGCCTATCAATCAGAAGTTTATGTGTTCAAGCCCTGTAGGAAGTATTCGTTTTGGTTTGTTTTTTCTTAAAAGTGAGTTCCCACTTTCATAAGAAGATTGAGAACATTTCTTTGAATAAATCTTTTTTCTCAAATTCGATTAGAAGCGAACATTATATGAATGGAAAATCTAAAATCCATAGCTGAGAACAAAATATTAAGTATGTTCAATATTTCATTATTATCCTTTGATTTGTAATGAAAAACTAATTATAAGCATTGACGATTTCAGAAGATTCTCCCCGGGGGATAGTCAACATATGAATGAGAGAAAACTAATAAAACATTATTAGTCCACTTTGAGCATGATCGAAGATAACTTATGTCGACAAGGTCTCAAATTCTACGACAGGTCATGCTCTGAAATAATCACCGTTTGAAAGTTTTCTTAACAAATAGAATATTACATTTATTTCTCGTTCTACGTTTTGAAATGGAAAAATCATAATTTTAAAAAGAATTATAATACGATAAGGATAAAGATTTATAGAACTAATAAAGTAAATATTCTTGTGTAAGTTATCGATTTCTAATCGGATTAAAACTCGAATATTCGTTTGCATCGCACTTTAAAGTAAATCATCTCTTTATATAATTCTTACTGGAAAGCATGTTTAACTCCAATTACTTAATCAATATTTTTAATAATATATTCTTATTGTAATACTTTTACTATTCAATGTCATATGCACTTCATTTTCCAAAGCAAAACCTCGCAAATTTATAGTGGACTACTAACTATTATCAAATACATTAGCATTTAGTTTACGTAAATACTGCATCGCCCGATTTGAAACTTCGTACTTTAAAAATAATAATAATAATAATAATAATAATAATAATAATAATAATAATAATAATAATAATAATAATAATAAAATCATAGCCATATCTTTATCAGAATTTCTGGTTTAGTCAATAAATGAAATGAACGTGTTCTCTATTCGAGGTTCTATTTAATCGAATCCGACAGAAATACGAAGAGAAACTTCGAGAACAGGTAAAAGGAAAAAGTTGCTTTGGTGGAACTGGAACTAACTTTTAAGAGTTCTTCACAATTTACAGACAAATACTTTAGAAACATTTTCTTTTCTTTAAGTTAACTGATTCATCGAACGTATCTGAGTAACTTGTCTCTAATTTCTACTCGGTTATACACGTTTTACAGTCATTTCCATTAATCTTGAACGACAGGAACACGAATACGAAAACATCTAGGACAATTAAAATTTCAACCTTCACCAGCGGGAATTGAACCCGGGATCCCGTACACCTAAAGCACACGTGCTAGTTACTAGACCAGCGGGAAGAGCTAAATGTATTATGTAGTGTCTGAAGTTTACGCCTATTTCGCCCTGATATAATATGTCTATTAAAGTTTTTATTTTTACCATATTCGTTACTTTGAGGAATGAGATATATGTTATTCATATGGGGTCTATTAAGTATTCATCGATAAATATTATATAAATTATCAGAATTATTCATGGTTTTCCATAAAAATTCACTGGTGCATGCACAGTAGACATACAGTGTAATTGGAAGGTGAGTTCAACAGAGATGATATATTTCGCCGACATTATTTAATAGCTATGTAGAAGAGATAGCGAAAAGGAATCTACGTAATGAAGATGGAATTTCGGTAGGAGATAGAATGATGATGTGTGTACGGTTTGGGGTGTATATGGTTGTTATTGCAGAATCTAAAAAGAAAATTAATAAGATGTAGAAAATTTGAGAAAGGCTTGTGAAGAATATGGGATGAAAATAAATGTTAGAAAGACAAAATCCATGGTGATTGAAACGAAGCGATCGGTGTCAAATATAGAAGTAGGAGCGGGAAAAAAGAACAGGTGACTAGTTTTCGATATCTGAGTAGTATTATTAGTGATGATATGACATGCGAACGTGAAATAAAAGGAAGGATAGAAATGGCGAAAGAAGCCTTTAGGATGAAAAAAATACTATTTTGTGGGACCTTGAATAGAGTTGAAAAAAGACTAATAAAATGCTTCGTGTACTGTATTTTACTGTACTTATAGGACAGAAACATGGACATTACGCAAAAATGATGAGAAACAATTAAAGGCTTTCGAAATATGTGCGTGGAGAAGAATGGGGGGAAATAGCTGGGTCGAGAGGAAAACAAATGAGAGGGTGTTAGAAATGGAAGGAGAAAAATATTATTAAGAAGAGGAAGAGAAACTGGTTGGGATATTGGTTAAGAAGGAACTGTATCATGAGGGATGTGCTAGAGGATATAGTGAGAGGCAAGAGAGCGAGGGGACGGATTAGATTATATAGAAACAGAATTAGGCTATTGGAGATATCGAAACAGAAAAATCGTATGTGAAGATGGAGAGGTTAATAGAAGATCGTGACGCATGGTAGCTTCTCAGCTGCGGTAAGTGATCCGCTGGTCATGGCGGAATACTACTGATATAATGATGCTGATGATACACGGTAGAAACAGAAATATCCACTTTACTGTCATTGCTAATACGAATCACAATGCAAATTTCTATAGGTTGCCAAAATGCCTCGCTCTAAAGGCTGTAGAAAACTATCTGTTACTATGCGAGGGGAAGTCATAGGTCGAGCAACAATGGAACAAACTGCCATTCAGATAGCTAGAAGCATGGGCTATGACGAGAAAACTGTGAAGAAATTGATTTAGCGGTATGAAGAAGGTGGTGAATATTTCACATCTCGGCCAAGAAGTAGGAGACCAATAATAATAATAATAATAATAATAATAATAATAATAATAATAATAATAATAATAATAATAATAATAATAATAATAATAATAATAATAATAATAATAATCATCATCATCATCAGCATCATCATCAGCATCATCATCATCTCAGGAATCTATATTCAGTTTTGCATACCCTCCTACTGCAGTATTATGTTTTTAAACGGTCATTATAAAAGTGGTGCTTTATTTATTTCACAATTCATTTCTGCCAGTAGCTTTCGCCCCCTTACTCCCTCTTCATGCTTACTCAGGAGGAAGCTTTGCGTCCCCAGGTTGGG
>NC_137468.1:89719096-89771596 GCF_964235325.1 Thermobia domestica
GTGTCGCAGTTCGATTCAGTCTATGTCATTTGGTCTTGGTAGTGATGAACAAATTATGTATATTTTTTCTTTACATTACATAATATTTTTTAAAATTATTATCATCAATGTTGTTACTGTTGTTTTTACCGCTGCTTCATTTGTAGCTAGGTAATATAAAACTAAACAAAAGCTATTATTTAACATTAGTACACTGGTGTTTCAAAAATGCATGAACCTATTATGTATTTTTAATATATGTAAGCAATGTTAATAATACAGAAATTTCTTTTCTCTTTCTTTTTTTTTCAAAAAAAAAAATAGATGAAAGGCGTTTCTTTAATATTTAACCTTCGAAAAGTGTTAACTTGGCAGCACGCCATTTTTCGTTTCGTCGTTTATCAATTGAAGTACGTACTTGAAAGAATTCTCTCTTCAATTTTTTGCCTAGCTATCTTTTTTTAATAGCAATTTACTTACGTATAATGTGCTTATAATAAATTTCAAAACTGATTTACCTTGAAAATTAATTACAGATAAAAAGTTGAAACAGATCAAGTATGTTGTAACAATTGTTGGAGTTTCTTTTATTTCCTATATAGGTCTACTTAGTCAAATAAATACAGAAGCATGTATTATTATTATTATTATTATTATTATTATTATTATTATTATTATTATTATTATTATTATTATTATTATTATTATTATTATTATTATTATTATGTTCGAAAGAAATAGCCCCAGTCTTGTCAAAAATATACAATACCTCATTAAGAACAGGGTCATTCCCATCTAAATGGAAACATGTACATGTGGTACCGGTTTACAAGAATAATGACAAGTTAAATCCGAACAACTACAGGCCGATAACCTTATTGAACATATTTTCTAAAATTTTTGAAACCATCATTCACAAACACTTGTTTTTTAATGTAAAAAATATATTGCAAAAATCACAGCATGGCTTTTATAAAGGGAAATCAGTTGTAACCAATCTCTGTGAAATAACGGATTTTATCTACTATGCAATGAAAAGTAGATCACAAACTGATGTCATATACATTGACATGAGTAAAGCTTTTGATTCAGTTGACCATAGATTGCTGTTAAAAAA
Source organism: Thermobia domestica (assembly GCF_964235325.1). NCBI lineage: Eukaryota > Metazoa > Arthropoda > Insecta > Zygentoma > Lepismatidae > Thermobia > Thermobia domestica. Next base: position 89,720,193 of record NC_137468.1, read on the forward strand.
ACTGTCAAATACAGGTGTAACACCCTTGTACCTAAAATTTTTTGAAAGCTATTTGACTGGTAGAACATACCAAATTAAAATTGGAAATGTCATGTCAGATTCAGCCAGTATTAGTAACGGTGTTCCTCAAGGTTCTCCTCTGGGCCCATTACTTTTCTCTATTTTTATTAATGACTTACCAACAGTCTTAAATCATTCAAAGGTTTTACTTTATGCTGATGACATTAAGCTTTATAGTGTAGTAAATAATATTGAGGACAACGATAGGCTACAAGATGACTTAAATAGAATCATTATGTGGTGCAAGGATAACGGTATGAGTATCAATTGTCTGAAAACTAAGTGCATGACCTACAGTAACAAATCGCAATACTATGTAAGTCAATACGAAATACAAGGTACTGTAATACAGAAAGTTGACACAATAAAGGATTTAGGTATAACATTTGACAGGTCACTAAGCTTTGGTGCTCATATACAAAATGTATGTAATGAAGCAAGAAAAATAATTGGTTACCTGTTTAATCAATGGCCTGCTTTCTGTCAATCAAATACATATGTACTCTTATATAAATTACTGGTAAGGTCGAAACTAGAATATGCATCAGTGACTTGGAACAGCCTAACAAAAACTCTCGTAAACAAACTCGAGATGGTGCAAAAGTGTTTTATTAGAATACTTTGTTTTAAGTTAGGACTTGACTATTATTCTAGCACGTATGAACATTGGATAACGTATTTTAATTTGGAACGACTGGCTGACAAGAGAAAATTGATTGAATCTGTATTTGTAGGAAAGTTTCTTGACAACCAATATACCTCAGACTATATTTTTAAAAATGTTGATTTTAAAGTTCCAACATATGGTACAAGGGCAAAAATTTTATTGCAACTGCATAATAGAAAACATATTTTAATCTGTAGGATTTTAGAAAGCTATAATGAATGCATATCTTAAAATATGACTTTATTTTAGAATTTTAAATATAACTTAGTAGTTTTTATTTTTATTTTTTTTACTTTTAATTTTTGACACTTCTTTGTTTTAATAATTGACGTACACTACACTGTCAATGTTTTTATTATTAATAATTTATGTTATAGATGTAATCATAATTTCATCACTAGTACTATATATTCATTGCTAAAATAATATAGAATAAGACAAAGTGCTGTATTTTTGCTGTATTTTAGCTGTTCTCAGCACGTAAAATAAAGTTTATTATTATTATTATTATTATTATTATTATTATTATTATTATTATTATTATTATTATTATTATTATTATTATTACTCTCTACTTTGTTTGAGCCAAATTAAGGACCACACGATTTCAACTGTTTCCTGTGGGTTTTGATACTTACCCAGTCAAGGTTATTCTATCTTCCCTTCAGTCCAAGCCTTTTCCCGTTTTTAGCTTCTACTTCAGTTGGAAACTTTGAGAGCACATCTAAAGCTCTAACAATGGCGGGAGTGTAAGTTGATGCAAAATAAATAGAATAAGTTAGTAGAACGTGGTTCCATTGATGAACTGAGTCGGAAAATACTTTATGATACCTTGGCCCGGGCCAACAGTAGCTAATTGTCAAAATAAAATTTTGGAAGGTACCTTGGGCTACTCTCTTGATTTTGGCATGGGTACCATGGTTCACTCCCTCAACTCTTGGAAGGGGTGCATAGGCCAAAAATAGTATTTAGAATGACGACCTTATGATTTGATTATTCGTTTGGGAACTAGATTATAGCTTATGATACATTGATTGTTAAGTAATGATAGGTGTATGTTTTTGAATGATAGGTGTCCATCACAGGTCCCTGGCACAATCTTCTACTTTAAGATGGATAGAAAATTCCCAAAATAATATTTTGGAAGAGGATCTTATTATTTATCCGTATGTCATGGCTTAAGGCACATTGAATGCTATAAAGATACAAGTCTCTGAACCTATTTAAGAGACAGATGTTAACTGACTCAACGTCCTTCCCGAACAGGATTTGGCGAATGTGACTTTGAAATCGTCTTAGGACTTAGCCTCTTGGAGATATCAAAATTTTGGTATACATTACAAGTACGTTTTGATAATATGTGGTCAGTATTTCTAGGATCATGTGGGATTGAAAGCAATAATTATTCGCTAGATCCTGGCGTGAAGATTTCTCATTTTTTTTAAGTGGTTGGCCAACTTCACATATACCCCAAACATAAGTATGCCCCGTATGCCCTTCTTTATTGATCACTAATTCTGGGATCAGCAGAAATATTGCGGGAAACAGACGAAACAATTTACTCTTCACCAATCAGCAAATAGTCGTGCGCGCAGTGGTACAACATCAAGTTATGCGGTTTGTTTTTGAAAGGTGCAAAGGACTGTGAAAAACGCTTTAGTTCACTACAAATTTGCGAGGTTTTGCTTTGGGAAATGAAGCGTATACAGCATTGAATAGTAAAAGTATTACAATAAGAATATATTATTAAAAATATTGATTAAGTAATTGGAGTTAAACATGCTTTCCAGTAAGAATTATATAGAGAGATGATTTACTTTAAAGTGCGATGCAAACGAATATTCGAGTTTTAATCCGATTAGAAATCGATAACTTACACAAGAATACTTACTTTATTAGTTCTATAAATCTTTATGCTTATCGTATTATAATTCTTTTTAAAATTATGATTTTTCCATTTCAAAACGTAGAACGAGAAATAAATGTAATATTCTATTTGTTAAGAAAACTTTCAAACAGTGATGATTTCAGAGCATGGTCTGTCGTAGAATTTGAGACCTTGTCGACATAAGTTATCTTCAATCATGCTCAAAGTGGACTAATAATGTTTTATTAGTTTTCTCTCATTCATATATTGACCATCCCACGGGGAGAATCTTCTGAAATCGTCAATGCTTATAATTAGTTTTTCATTACAAATCAAAGGATAATAATGAAATATTGAACATACTTAATATTTTGTTCTCAGCTATGGATTTTAGATTTGCCATTCATATAATGTTCGCTTCTAATCGAATTTGAGAAAAAAGTAGTTGCCAAGGATTTATTCAAAGAAATGTTCTCAATCTTCTGATGAAAGTGGGAACTCACTTTTAAGAAAAAACAAACCAAAACGAATGCTTCCTACAGGATTTGAACACATAAACTTCTGATTGATAGGCTAGTGACCCAAATCGATCGACCAGTTCGTATGTCTTCACTGAGCCTCTTTTGACTCTTATATAAAGTGGTTTCCTGCTCCACACTTTTGTGTGTGTGTGTGTGTGTGTTTATGTCGATACGACTATAAGTTTGTGGTGAATATTTGGACGTTACAACTCTTGCAATGCATAAAAGTCTTTTTCGTATAAATTATATTCAATTTTATGTCCTAATAACTTATATACAACAGGTTTAATATGTGAAATGATTGAGGTTGGAGTGATCGTAAATGTTTTCATAGTTAAGAGCCTGAACATGCAAACCCGCTTAACGTGGGGATTTAATTGTGTGAAATTTGGTACATTCGCAGGTAAACGATATGACACACTAAAACTATTATCCTAAAACTAATAACATATAACTTCGCAGAATTATCCACAAAATAATAATTTACACAATATATTCAATCATTTTAAATAAACTCTCCTCTTAAGGCAAATCCTGTACAGGGTGTTTCAAAATTCGCGAATCATGATACATTAGTCAAATGTATAATGTATATAAAAAAAACGCTTAGTCTTAAACATACGGTTTAGGACCCGCTTAGATAGAAGATAAAAACGCAACTTGTTGCATTTTATTTATTTATTGAACAAATTGTCAGTTAAAGCATAACTTCGCCATTTTACACACGGAAATGTTAACAAATAGGAAAAACAAAACAAAAAAATGTCAACAAGAAGTACAAAGGTAATATTATTTTGTCAAAACTCGTTTAATTACACTACTAAACACCGGGTAGCTCGAAAAATGTCCACATCAGGTGTTAAATGATTATAATAGTTCAGTATTCTGTAAAAAAAAAAAAAAAAAAAAAAAACTATAATTTCTAACTTGGGGCGGGCAAGATGGAATAGGTGCGTATTCCGGGTTGTGCGGAAAAGGACACGTAAGGACAGTAGTGTTTCCGATATCAAGTTTCCACTGCCTATCTTTTGAATGAATTTCAGGTCAGAGTTATTTTTGAGTACTCCCGGAGTCTGGATATTAAGATTCCTCAAGAGTTCCTCCTTAGGTAATATTGGAAGCGCGGGGACACGAAAGTCTACTATAGCAATAAAGAAATTGAGAACAGAATCAAGTCTAGAGAGATATATAGATGCTACCATTGCCCATATGGGAGAGTAATAATCCATCTTGAATGCTCTTTCTCATTTGTTGAGTTGCGTTGTTAACTGTGTGAGAAACCACTTCCTCTAATAATAATAATTAAAAATGCACTAACTTATAATATATATAAATATTTTAGTGGCGTTTAGAACTATCATTTCTCGCATTTATTAAAAAAACGTAATAAATTATTTTACTAAATTAAAACGAATAACGTAGGATGTCCAAGAAAAACGTAAAATGTGCCAAGCCTACTATAACTTATGTAAACTCAATTAGTTTCGGTGAGACTATACTTTTAGGGGGCCCGAATTGTTTTTTAGGGGGGCAGGCCCGCACACCTATCGTTACGCTACTGCCCGTAGCCTCTACTCTCTGGACTACTGCCGCAGCAATTATTTCCCTTTTATATTGGACACTACTGTATATCTCATTGTTCAATCGAGATCTATAAATAATAGTCTCAAAGCTATGACTATTAAGGATTCAATAAGTTTTACACAACAATGGGTTGATGTATCTAGGAAACATATTAAAAAAAACTAATTTAAATATCAAATCATCGTTATCGGCATGCATCTCTGAAGTCAAGATATCGTAAGTAAGTTTAAATAGAATAGATAACACTGTTGCCACACTTGGTACAATTGTATCAAATTCAGCCCTTTTTGTCATTCGTCGGCCCGTTGGTACCACGGTGGCATTTTCAGCCCCTTTTGTGAAAAAGTTGGTACAATTCTACTCAATTCAGCACCATTTAACAAATACATGTCACATTTTCAAAAATGTCAGTAAGACTTTCCGTACATCTCTTTCTTTTGATGTCTTTCATGGAAGATTCTATGACCCTGGACCGGTTTTACATTTTTTACAAATGTCAGTTAACTTACCTTATATTCTTCTTACAGTCTATTATCCTTCTTTGGTCATGAAATAAGCGAGAATAAGGTGCAATAATAGTGGTCGGCATGAAAATCTCCCACGAGGGTGAAAGGGTGTACCGGATAGATTTCGAGAAGCTGATTACGAATATCTCATCGAGAAAGTTCCAGCACGTAAGTTTTTTTTCTTTTGGCGGGGTGCTGTTTCCATAATTGACCAAAAAAAATCGTATTTTTCGTATTTAATATGTGTTTTCCGTGTTTGGAGTGCATAATTCTGAATTTCTATCTTAATCCAAGAACTGTTACTAGGCTATATCGCAGGAACATTCTTTTCTCTAGCTCACGACCCTCCGGAAACGTACCTTCTCCCCTTGGGTTGCAAAGATTTATTGTTCCACACTGCATACACTAAAACCTAGGCGTTATTGACGAAGAAAGATTTCGTAATCAACTTGCGATCATTCGTCGGCTCCCTTTTGTCTAGACGACAGACAGATTGTTGAAAAAAAGGCGCCAAGACATACATCACGTCGCCGCGTGAAACAAATATTTCAGTTTCGAGTTGATCTTCGAGTTAGAAGGTGCTGTTACGCTGTGTCTGTGTATACCGTAGGTGACAAATATTTCTGCGTGAAATATTGGCGTTTGAGTTAAACGAACATGCCGAGAACTTGCAACAATTCGACAGATTCATTCTGCTACATATGTGGGGAAGTGATTTTCAAGGGACAAAGTAGGCCATTGTCACCGTTCCTGAAGACAGCCTACCATCTGTACTTCGGGTGTAAAATCGGCGACCAGGATCGCGTTTGGGTTCCGAAACGAAGTTGTAACTCGTGTGCGGGCACTCTCACAGGATGGTTGAAAGGTACACATAAATCGATGCCGTTCGCCGTACCTATGGTTTAGCGCGAGCCTCGTGATCATGTTTCAGACTGTTACTTCTGCCTGACTAATATAAAAGGTTTCTCAAAAAACATGAAGCATAAAATACAGTATCCTAACTTGGATTCCGCGAGGAGACCTGTGAAACATGATGTTTGTCTGCCTGTACCCGTACCACCAGTCTCATACACCCTGTGCAGTGTTTCATCCGATGCTGCTTGTGAGGATGTTGCACAATCTTTGAGTACACAGTCAGATCCTAATTACGCTCCAGTGCCTGACACTAATGAACCACATGTGATAAGTCAGGAAGAGCTGAATGACCTGATCAGAGACTTAAACCTTCTCAAGTCTAAGGCCCTGTTGCTTGCATCACGACTTCAACAATGGAATCTACTAAACCAAGATGTGAATATATCGATGTATAGGAAAAGAAAAGTGAGCCTAGTTCCTAATTTTACAAAGGATGGTGATTTGGTGTATCGCAGTGACATTCCATCGCTTATGGGACAACTGAAGTTGAACTACAACACTGAAGATTGGAGGCTATTCGTAGATTCCTCTAGGATAAGTCTCAAGGCAGTGTTACTGCACAGTGGCAATGAAAAGCCAGCCATCCCTATTGCTCATGCTGTACATACGAAAGAAACATACGATAACATGCGAAACCTATTGCAGAAAATAAAGTACGAACAGTTCCAGTAGTCTGTATGCGCTGACCTTAAGGTTATTGCCGTCCTCACCGGCTTACAAGGAGGTTACACAAAGCACTTCTGCTTCTTGTGTCATTGGGATAGTCGAGCCAAAGATCACTACACCATCACAAAATGGCCGCCAAGGAAGCAACTGGTTCCAGGGGAGATGAATGTGGCTAATGAACGTCTTGTGGATCCGGAGAAAATATTCTTACCACCCCTTCACATCAAATTAGTGCTCATGAAGGTCTTCGTCAAGTCCCTGAACTGGGGTGGTGAAGCATTTAATCATCCCAGAAAACTATTCCCAAGACTCAGCGATGCCAAGGTGAAAGAAGGTGTTTTTACGGGACCTCAAATCAGAGACGTTTTTAAGGATACTACATTTTCTTATAAGCTTAATGAAGTGGAAAGTGAGGCTTGGGAGGCTTTTCGAGAAGTGTGCAGTAACTTTCTAGGGAATCATAAGTCACCTGATTACAAAGGCATTGTGGGCAGGTTAATTACTTCATTTCGTAACATGGGATGCAATATGTCCCTAAAGTTACACTTCCTGCATTGCCACCTGGACTTCTTCCCTGAAATGTACAGCTTGGGGGAGGTCTCTGACGAACACGGGGAAAGGTTTCATCAGCAAATAACTACCATGGAGAGGCGCTACAGTGGTAAATTGAGTGTGAATATGTTGGCAGACTTCTGTTGGAATGTGACACGCGAGACACCCTGTAGTAATTGCAAGAGGAGTAGGAAAACCAAGTGACACGTAAGTGTTAAACTTTAACTTTTATCTGCATAATTTATATTGATATTTAAAATATAACGTGCAAATTATTATGGGTAGAAAATAGCACCTTTGGGCGGATATTGAAACCCCCCTCCTCCCTGAAAACTGTACGTCCTGGAGAAAAACGGGTTATGGATTCGAACTCAGGAGCTCGAAACCTATAGGAATCACCTATTTTCGTTCGTGGGAGCGAAAAAAAGTTTCATTTTGCTGACCAGTGTAATTCATATTTTAATATTTTATTATAACGTACTGTTTACACACGAACTCGGAGATGATTGATTTGTTATTAGTTTTTTATATTTTTTCATATATGGCCATAATATTTTTTTGGTTTATTGGCAACTTTGAAATAGAGGAGCGTTTGGTTTCGTTACAATACTTACCAAAGATGATAACTATTTTCCCTAACTAACTAGAACCTAACCTCTTTTAGTTTCTTGTTATAGGGTCAGGGGCGGATCCAGGGGGTCGGGGCGATCGTCCCCCCAGAAGAGGAAATTTTCTTATTTTATATGTATAAATAAAACCCATCCCAAAATTTGGAGCCCTTAAAAGTAGCAGTATGACAACCCACCGCCCCCCCCCCAGAAGTCGGTCCTGGATCCGCCCCTGTAGAGGGTCACTGGTATAAAATAATGAATTCAGCCCTTTTTGTTTCAATTTGGTACTATTTTTCAGCCCACTCCACAGATACGACTGTGGCAACACTGATAGATAAGTAATAGTATACGGTACAAAATTTCAAATGTCGAAATTGTTCATTTCCAACTGAATGCAACCACAGCATTTTTCCATTAATGATTTAAACTACTTTATTAGGACTTGTAACAATATATGAAATGTTACTGTTATATTATTTTGATAATGACGAGTAATATACCGGTATTTGTATTAGTCTGTTATTTGTATCTTCCGCCGTGAACTCGTCTTTCTGAGAAGTGTTTTATGTTCGATTCTAAGCAGGTCCGTGCCCAGAACAGTAAGGTCAGGCAACTGAGATAATTTTCTTGGTGGCTCGGAATTAAATTCAGTTTAGCTAACATTCACTATTTGTACGCAGAAAAATGTTATTATGAAGTAATATTTTGTTTGATGATCTACGTAGAAGCAAAAGCACTTGAAGCAATTCTCGGTGGTCTAATGGCTAATGAGCGTTTTTAGTGCACGTGATTCCCAGTAGAAGAACTTTAAGATCTGAATATTTTATGATGGTTTGGATTCCGTCTTAAATGGTAGGTAGTTTAATGTGATTTCAACAGTTTCTCAAAATTCTTCCGACAAAATACTTCAATTTCTGGGGAAAAAAAGAAGAAGAAAGGGGGACTAAATCCATCCTTTCTTCAGCGATACAGGAAATCTCTGTCAAGTCAAAGGGTTGAATGCAAGAACCAGGTAAGTCCACTTTTAGAATTTTTTCCGCAGCTGCCCGCTTCTTGCTGTAACTTCACGATGAACACGGTTTGTAGAAGGTATACATCCTTTTACATTATAAAACTGAATATAATCATCGAATCCACATGATTCTTGCACATAATGAAGTTTTTTTTTGTTTTTTTTTTTTTTTTTTTTTTACTGGAACATGTCAAAATCTCAAATTCGCACCTATCTGGTTCTTGCATCCAACTCTTCTATTTCCGTTCGCATACTTTTTTCGAAATTCTCTGATCTGTCTGCATTTTCTAACGTTGCTAATGCGGTCTATCGTATTGGTAACAGCACTCAATGAGGAACGGAGGAGTTGGCTATCTTACCATACAATCGCTAAGATATTTTTTTCTTTTTTTTTCTGTTCCTTCCGTATCTATGCTTCCGATTCATTCTGTAAGCTTTGATATATGAACATACTGACGTATTTAAATTGTTATATCTAAGTGCACTGTGATTTTATAAAGATAATCAAGAAAGTTCTGTCGGTTTTTACTCACCATCTTCGAACATCAATATGTATCCTAAGACAACCTGGAATATCAAAAATAGTCCCCATCAGCATCGACGATCTTCTGTCAACGTTCTGGAATGCCATGGATTCCATCGCGGTAGAACTTGGTGCGCCGTGAAGCGAAGAAGGTATCAAGAGCATTTTGCACCTCTAGTAGGATTTGAACTGCCGTCCTCTAAGGTGACTGTCCAAGGAATGGAACAGGTGATAATCGGACAGTGCAATGTCTGGGGAGTATGGTTAATGCAATAGTGCTTTCCATCCAAGGCGTAGAATGGTATCACGGGTCATCCTAGCCACGTGGAGCTTAGCATTGTCCTGTAACAGAAGAACCCCTTTGCTATTCAGAAGCGCTTTCTCCAGAGTTTTGAGTTTTTCCTGAACACAGCTCAACTGCTAACAGTACACAGTTGCATTGATGTTCTGACCAGCGGTAGCAGTCCCAATGCGCGATACCACGAGCAGTCCACTAAACACACAGGATGACCTTCTTCTGGTGCAATGCTGGTTTCGGCTGTTTTTGGAACCAATTCATGGGATGTTAACCAATGATGATGCGCCGTGGAGCTTCGTACAAGACCTACTTCTCATCACATGTCAACAGTCTGTCCAGAAATGGCTCCTTGCTCAAACGAGACATCAAAGAAACAGGTGTCTGCTCGCGTTGCCTTCTAACCCGGAGTCAAATCATGTTGGACCCATCGACCCAACTTGTAGTGCTTCCCAAGTTGATGGAGGTGCTGCCGAATGGTTTCTGCACTTACACTGAATTGTAGTCCCAGTTCTTCACATGTCTGGCCACTGTTCGCCTCAATTGCTGCCTGAAGATCTTCATTTTGTACATGTGTTGGTCTTCCGGCACGCGGTGCTTCTTCGAGTGTTTCGTCACCGTCCTTAAACTTGTTAAACCACTGCAGCACTGTCCGCATAGCCACGACACCCTCACCAAAGGCCTGACATATCATCCGCCGCGCTGCAGCGGCGTTTGACCCCAGTGTAAACTCGTACAGCATACACGCCCTTGCGATGCTCTGTGGAGGTCCCACGTTCCTTCTGTCCTTACACAAGTTCACGGTGTAACTGATCTGCCACAACCAGATAGTATGTTAGATACTCATACCAACAATTGACCTTCACCTTATCTCCATTTGCATTCAATTCACGGTGTGAGTATCAGTTGAACACAAAAAGCGACAGAACTTTCTTGGTTACTTTTATAGTACCCATCGAAGTTCAACGCACGTGCTCCAACGTGTCCCCAGCTTCACGGTTCCTACATGGAAATGAGTTTCTTCGAGGCTTTCAAAGTAAATGTTACTTCCTATATGATCTCTTCATTTGACTCAAATGTTTGTTGTGTTGAGAAAGTCTTAAATTTCGGAAAGATGGTGGAGCTATATCTGGTGAATTGGCAGGACATGGAAGTAGTTCATATCGCAGCTCAGCCAATTTTTGTTCAGCGACACGTCTATTTGTCTGCTCTGGAGTGAGTAAACACAGCACCCATCTTTATGATTATGAGGAAGCAAACTTTATGATTGCATAGACAGATGACGTTAGCGCCATTATCAACATGTGGACCAAGTTACTTATTAAACTGATGTAGATAGAATGGATGAACCATTTGAAAAGTTTTGAAAATAGGACTTGAGTCGGGGTGAGTTTTTAGTATTAGGATGACGCTAGTGGGCTTCATACCATTATAGCATTATGAAGTTAATATCTAACTCCGTTACTCCCAATAACTTGAACTAAAGCGAATTTCTGAATCTGTTTTCTTCGGAATAGATAGACTAAATTGATAGCTGGTTGGTAATCGAAATTTCGTTTGATCTTTTTTACTTCCTTAACGGAGTTTCTCCAAGCACTATCCACCAGTTGAAATAATTGATCATCAAAATATTTTGTTTTTTGTTTAATGTCTTACGATTATGCCCTTTAGGTTAAAGGAAACGCTTGATACCAAACTGTCCACTGCATTACAATGGAGCCAATTTCTCATTGTTGAGCCTGGTCACTTCGCTTATGCATTGATTTTAATTTTCATAGAACTTTTACCAACGTTGAGTTGAGTTGATTTTGAAAATGAAAAAAATAAAATCTTTGAGTTTTACGTCCCACGGTTATGCCGGTTAGGCTAAAGGAGACGGTGATGATGAGAAATGAATGAAATGCTGAAATGAAGAAAGTGGGAGGAAACGGGAGAACCCCGATTAAACCCACGCATGAGTTGATTTTGAGCTTAACGTCCGTTTCAGTAGCGAGCCTATATGAAACAACCATTAATCCACGCAGTCTGCTCAAAGTTTTCTTCTTTTGCTATTCTCACTTCCTAGATATAACCTAAGACATTCGGGCTGTTCTTCCCCAGCAGACGAAAACTCACGTAGTTGTGCAGAGACAGTGTTTCCATCAATTTCTTTTCTGACGAGTGTTTCTGGTGTTAATGTGAACTAGTTTTTCAACGATAAACGATTTTTTTAAACAAATGAAGCTTTTATAAATCTAATGGAAAATAAAATATAGAATGTTTATACAAAAGTTGTGGCCCTACTAGGGGTACAATATGAAAGTAACGTTCAAAACAAGTAGTGATAATTTTCTAAATTATTTTCAATGATCAATTATAGATGAGGCAAAAATTTGGCACGAAAGAATCATTTATTTTTATTTAAAAAGTAGCGTCTTCAAAACTGTTTAAGTTCTCGTAATTAGTCTTGCAACGAATGTACGACCTTAAAGCAGTGGTTCTCAAACTTTCCGACAACGCGGACCCTCTGTTCATTCGGAAAGTAATCTGCGGACCTCCTTGCAATGCTATCTGAAATTTTACATGGTATTTAAAATATACCTATTAGAATTACCAGTGACAAGAAAAAGATGAAGAAACATAATGCAATAAGTAATTTATTCCAAAGATGCATCACTGGTACTGTTTCCTAGTGAACAAAATTTCAATTGAAAATACAATAACTTTCAAGACTAAAAATCAATGCTTTCTTTTTAAAAAATCCATTTGATAAACAATGTTCTCAAATGTAGGGTCACCAATGTGAGGAATGAAATTCTTTCTATTTTTCCATAATTATATTGAAATGTGGAATAAGTTCTGTTACCATCAATCTTAGGTCCGATTCCAGATTAAGACGAATTCACTTTAATGTTTTAATATTGCAAAGAGCAGAAAAGATCTGCTAACATAAGTAAGTAGTAGGGAAAGGCATCAAATGTCGCAATGTATTTTTAGATAACTCTTCATACTTACAGGGCAGACACTTAGTAAAGTAGGGAAATATTTAAATTTACAAGCGTAGGTATAATTTCTAATTACTTTCTTTTTGGTAACTGAAAAAAATACTTCTTGTATAACAGCTGTGAGTTCCATTTTATTACAACACATTTCAATTTTTAGGCGTCGCGGACCCCAAGGAGTCCGTGGACGCCACTTTGAGAACTGTTTAAAGAAAAGGAGTAAGGAAAGTTGTTTGGATTTGACTAACTTCTGCTGCTTGTATACATGGCGTTTCAAAATGTCATTTAAGCTTGCGGGGGGCGCGGTGGCTCAGTGGTAGAGCGTTCACCTCTGGTGCTTGGGGTCCCGGGTTCGATCCCAGCCCCCGCCAAGTGAACCTTGTGGTGGACAAACACCGTGCTCGTGGGTTTTCTCGGGGTTCTCCCGTTTCCTCCCACTTTCTTCATTCCACCATTTCCCTCATCTCTCATCATCACCGTCTCCTTTAGCCGAACCGGCATAACCGTGGGACGTAAAACTAAAAGATTTCTTTTCATTTAAGCTTGCTTTAGTACAATTTTTGTTCTTTGTTCGAAAGAACACAGAAATTCCACTCTGACATAAGCTGTAATGAAAAATGAAATGAAAGATTTCAATTTAACGTCCCATGATCATGCTATTTAGGCTGAGGGAAATCTGATTAAGGCAAGTGGGTGATTATGGAAGAATTGGTGGAATGAGAAATTGGAGGAAATGGGAGTACCCCGAGAAAACCCATGGACACGATTAATGTAAAATAACAATTTTGTTATTATTTAATTGTAGAGCGCTCACCGTTGGTGCATGTTATTCTTGGTCCGATCTCGTTCACACGAGTTAGTGGTGGTGTGGTGTCTGTGGATTTTTTAATCATCCTTCTATTTTAGCCTAAAAAGCAGACCCATACGATGTAAAACTAGAAAATTTATTTATTTATTTATTTATTTATTTAACAATCACCAGATACAGCTCAGAGGCCATTTTACACTGGATATCCAACAACAACATCAACAATGGAAAGGATTTGGGAAGGTATCGGCCAGGGCCTGTTTAGTAGGTACCATCCCGGCATTTGCCTGGTAGGACTGAGGGAAACCCTGGGAAACCTCAGTCAGGATGGTCGGCAGCGGGATTCGAACCCACGACCTCCCGAATGCGAAGCAAACGCTCTACCACTTGAGCTACTTCGCTCGGTATTTAATATAATAATAATAATAATAATAATAATAATAATAATAATAATAATAATAATAATAATAATAATAATAATAATAATAATAATAATAATAATAACATTCTGGAAACTAATGAAATTAATGTTTTGTGTTAATATTGATCTGGGTAATCGCGTTTTGCTTTGTTTGGTTTGCTTTCAGTTTATTGTCTTTTATCAGAACTAAAGCTACATGAAACATGGATCTACAACTTAATGTCGAAATCAGAATCCGCATGTTATACGTGAAGGCGAGTGTGCTAACTATATCCACGAAAGACCTCTTTAAAGTGTGTTCTAAATTAGATCTAAAATCAAACTGTTCTCAGTAAAGTGGAAATGATGTATTAAAACATTAATATATCTTTGGTCTACTCGAAGTAAAACCAGAAAATGTATAAAAGTTTCGTACTACAGTAATTTGATATTCTTTTAATGCAAAACTTAGGAATATTTCTACGAACTATAGTTGATCCCAATGTTGCAACATCTTACAAAAATGAGATCCCGTGGTTGGTTGTAGACCAGTCCCACTTTCTCTAATCATCATTGCATGCGCCCACCAGTGTCAATCAAACTGTTCGTAAGAAATGTGTTCGTTTGTGCGAGTGAATATGAGGTTAGATAATACTTTTAGAGGAGAGGGAACAATGACAAGACTAAAAGATTCTGCGGTTTCGAAGGTTGCTCTGAGATATAGTCCCTTATCATTTATAATTTTTTTACTTCGCCTTATTATTTTCTTACCATTTAAAGCTTTCCCATTAATTTTCATTCAACAAACTGTAAGAGATACAGATTTCATAACGTTTTCATTTTTCAACATACTTCTCTTGTAAATGCTGTGATGCTGAAGAGCCCTTATCACACTAGTATAGGAATATTTAGGTCGTGATCGCTGTAATGATGTCAGCATCAGTTGCGAAACCTCGTGCAGCTTGAGCTTTTTAAATATTCGGGAACAAATAGAAGTATGAGAGGCGAAACCTGGTGAAAAAGGTGGATGAGGAAAGAGTTCAAATTCATATTTATGAATACTTGCCACAAAAACTTCTGAGATGTGGCCTGAAGCATTGTCGAATGTTAGAGAACTGCTCTGGTCGGCATTTGTGGTCTTTTTTCTTGGATTTGATATTTTGATTTTCTTCACAAGCATAATATTGTCTCCTAACACTACAAGCATAATATTGTGATGATGTGACTCCTTTGAATGTAATCAATCAATAGCATACCTTGATAATCTCAATCTCATAAAATTAATGCTATTACCTTGACAGCAGAAGGGCGGTCTTTGTCGTCTTTGGGGTAGGGGATGAATGGTGCTTCCACTGTTTGGAATGGTGTTTGTTTTCGGGTTCATAGTGATAAACCCAACATTCGTCCATAGTGACGAATCGCGACCGAAAATTGTTCTACTTACATTCAAACAGTTTAAAATAACCAATAATGTGATTTACTGAGTGTGCTTTTGTTCAAGAGTCAGAAGACGATTTCTGCGACAGCTAAAGGCATCATTATCTATTCAACTTCTTCTGAACAAGATGGATACAATTAGTTTTCTTCTTACAGATTGTAACCTCATTTGGGTCAAAAATTTAAGATAAAACTACTGATAGAAAAATAACAATTAAACGCATCTGACTACGATATGAAATGTGAATTTCTTAAGAGAAAGACAGTTGGTTTATCCTAACACGTACTGATTAAAAAATAGGGTGTATTTGTTTAAGTGTTACTGATTGAGTTGCCTTCATAGTATCACTTCAACTGTAGAAATTATATCTTTGGATGATGGACTGTTGTGAAAAGTGAGACAAAAAAAAATGCACTTGTTTTTAAGAAAGATCATCTTAACCTTGAATGGTAATACCAAATTTGCATGCATAGTGTAAATTTTTAAATTTTTGGGAGGTAAATGTCTCCAAGTAACAGAAAAGTGAGACACTTGTTTTTAAGAAAGACCACCTTAACCTTGAATGGTAATACCAAATTTGCATGCATAGTGTAAATTTTTAAATTTTTGGGAGGTAAATGTCTCCAAGTAACAGAAAAGTGAGACACTTGTTTTTAAGAAAGACCACCTTAACCTTGAATGGTAATACCAAATTTGCATGCATAGTGTAAATTTTTAAATTTTTGGGAGGTAAATGTCTCCAAGTAACAGAAAAGTGAGACACTTGTTTTTAAGAAAGACCACCTTAACCTTGAATGGTAATACCAAATTTGCATGCATAGTGTAAATTTTTAAATTTTTGGGAGGTAAATGTCTCCAAGTAACAGATTCTTCCCACACCAAAACTTTTACCATGAGGAAATAGGTTGAACGTACGGTAACACAATTATATTTAATTAATCCATTGAACAGAAAACTACGTTTAAATACAATTAAATTTGTTTTCTATATAACCTCAAGTCGAGAGTTGATGATTGTCATTTTACCTATACCAAACTTATGACCAAAGGGGGTGGTTAGGGAGAGGAAGGTCTATTCCAACATTTTTCCGTTTTGACCAAAATCATTTATCTAGTTGTATCATTATAAAAAAAATTCTACTCAAATTCCATTTTTCGACATATTTCGTATAACTTTACTACCAGATTTATAAACTTTCATCTACTTTCCTCACCATATACTACACTTTGGACAGAAATGCAATATAAATATGTTTGTCGAGATATATCTGATGTAGTACAAACCTTAGTATGGTAGCGAAAAAACTCCATAAAATAAACTTCGTGGTCCAAAGTACTGTATTTCCTTTTGGTGTCAGTTACTACTCTTTTCACTTTAATGATAGCAGAAGGGACTATCGAAACGTGGTCGCTTACCCTGAGAGAAGAACTTAGTTGGAAAGTATTTGAGAATAAAATCCTGAGACGAATATTCGGACTCGAGAAGAACGGAAATGGGGAGTGGAGGAAACTTCATAACGAGGAACTGCATAATTTGTACCGTTTACCAAACATTGTTAGGATCATTAAGTCTAGGAGAGTCAGATGGGCAGGTCATGTAGCAAGAACGGGATAAAGTAGGAACGCTTTCAAAGTTTTAACTGGAAATTCAATCGAAAAACGACCATTAGGAAGAGCTAGGTGCAGATGGGAGGACAATATTAAGATGGATCTTATAGAAATAGGAATACAAAGTAGGATCCAGTTGACTAAGGACAGAAGTCAATTGAAAACTTTTGTGAACGCGGCATTGAACCTCCGGGTTCCATAGGCCATAGATTTAGTTAGTTAGTTAGAAGATACTACTACAAATGACCATTTAGTTATCATTATTGTCATGCCATAAGATCTGTACCTAAGTTCACTAGCGCCACAAGGCCAATTCAACTGACGTTCGCGATCAACTTTGTTTAAACAACATCGTGCCAAACCTGTAGTGCACACCAGTCCCCAGTTTGTGTCGTTCACTCGTCCAGTTAACATGGATTGAGATATCAAAGAGAATCGTACCGCTGTGATCGCGTTGCATAAGTGCAACAAGTCGCCGGTAGAGATTTTCAATCTTCTAAAGAATTTGCAAATGACGCAAAAATTTGTGTATCGGTGTATCAAACGGTTCAACAACACTTCTTGACCGATAACAGAACAAGAAGTGGCTGCCTACGCACTTCAAGAACGCCAGCAGCTGTGAAAGCCGTAGCTGCGGGAATTCGTCGAAATCCTCTTCGAAAACAAAATCATGGCACGAGAGATGAATATACCGAAGAGAATGATGTCCCGCATCATCAAATAGGCTTATAGAAGAATCACAGAACAACTGTTGACAGCAACTTTAAAGAAGATACGAGCCACAAGAGCCAAGAGGATACTCCAGCGGCAAGCGAACGGAAAACACAGGCGAATCCTCTTCACCTATGAAAAAATATTCAGCGTACAATAAAAATTCTACCGATAAAATTACGGAATTTATGCCCACAGTTCTCCGGAAGCTGCCGAACAAATTCTTAGGATCCAAAGAGACCACCACCCAGCTTCCGTGATGGCTTTGTGGGGCGTGTCTTGCTACGGGGTGGCCCAGCTGCACTTTTCGAACAAGGAGTCAAGATCAAGGCAGCAAATTAGCAGAACGATGTTTTGTAGAAGGTAGTGAAACCATTGAATCACACTGTATTTTCTAGCGCAGAATGGATATTTCATCAAGATTCCGCGCCGGCATATAAGGCGAAGATGAACCAGCAGTAGTTAGCCAACAATGTTCCCCACTTCATAGCCGCTGAGGATTGGCTTTTAGACGCACGGATCTCAACCCGCTGGACTACCGCTTGTGGGACTACTTAGAGGAGAACGCCTGCAAGAAATTTCACAACTATATTGAGTCGATTAAGGCCGATTTAGTAAAAGCAGCCGCTTTCATACCCTAAGATGTAGTGCGTGCAGACATTGATGAGTGGCCTCAACAATTGAAGATGTGTGGAGGCCATTTTGAATAGGCTAGTGTTTTTTTGATTTTCCGCTCCTTTGGTACTAAAGTACACGTCGCAATAAAGATTTCAATGAACTATAAAATTTGGTTTTGTTTCGCCCATTTGAATAAAAGACAGAACATATGGCACGACTATATACGATGCATGCAGAATAATAAACTTCGATATGGAAACTATCAGCATTTGCGAAAGCGTTTGGGCTATCAATATACAACTGCAACAAAGCAGAAACAAAGATACTTTCTAAGTCTCCTATATGGGAGATGAGTCTTTCCTACAGTACAATTAAAAAGAATATCTTATACTTCTAGCGCGGGAGACCCGAATTCGACTTCATGTAATTTGGATTCTACGTTAAGTTGTAAATCCACGTCTCATATAGCCTTGGTGATGAACATGAACGCGGTGTTGAAAACTAATATAAAATAAATGTTTCCAGAATTTTCCTAGATTGGATAGAAATTAATCCACTTTGAAACAGATTTCCCTTCTATTTTTGTTTTATGTAGATTGAGTCGATTAACTCTCAAAACACCACACTATGATGGAAAAAGTGGCGTAAGAGAAGCCTGAAGAGAAACTGTCTACCGTAGACCTGGTGAATTACTATAATACTTGGAATTTACAATTGATAACAATCGTTAAATACATCGTCAAATGAAAGATGTATTGGATGGTTTTCTACAATACTTTCTGCTATGCTACTGGGAGGAAACATAATCTACTTTCGTGTAATTGAGGAGCCACAATTATTGAATTGTATTATAATTAATTTTAAATCAAGAAATATCAATCAATACGAGTATCAAAATCAATCAATAGCTGGACGAAGATTGTTAGAAGATTTAATATAATTAGTCAGAAGTATTGGACGTAAGTACTAAATAAACTATCATGTATAAAGAATAATTTGTCTTTGATAGTATAACCATTACAAAGTTCAGAGGATGATAAAGCCTTTTGTTGCGTATCACGTTCTCCCTTGTTTGTGATCTAATGTAAGCCTTCAAGTTAAAGACAAATTACGTAAGAACGGTGTTGTAAATCACTTTATCGATTATATAATTATTTGATAATTATTGTTTAATATTTTTACGATTACTCTTTTAATTTACTACGATCTACTTCTTGTGTATCAGAAACATACATTAGGCATCATATCACATTTATAAAATGCATTTTCCTTGGTATAATAATGGCTAATAAAGGAAATAAGTAACGTTGTTTATAACACTTAACAAAATCATGTATTGATAGATATTAATACGTATATTCCTAGGAAAATAACATTTAAAAAAATGAACAGATTTTTGGTTGCCATAGAAGGAACATTTTAAATTTTGGATTATAACGGTTATTTTAACAAAAAAGATATAAAAATTCTTATTGCTCAAACTTCTCCACACAGAGCTAGCAAGTGGTCCTCCACAAACAAAATTATTTTATACATTTCAGAAATAGTTTTCAATAGAGTATTTTTTCAATAAAATCTACTTAATAAAACAGTTCTCAAGTATAAATATACTATGTACGTACATCGAGCATGCAAAAATATTGCAAGCAAACCAAAATGCTAAAATATAACAAGCCATTTGAGCATCTCCTCTAAATAGTAATAGGTCATATATTTTAATATAAGAATAAACACAATGTAAAATATAAATTATCAACTGTACTTTGTTCCTTTTATTCAAACAGCTTTCTAAAATAGAAGATCACCAAGGAAAAAAATAACGACACATAATTAAACAACTGATATTATAAACATCAAGAAGATAAACAAATATGGATTATTCACGGGAAGTGAAGATATTAACTCCATCTACAACAAAAAATGTAACAACAAAGTGAAACAATCTCTACAGTTCGAAGATTATATATATGGATCTAATCACAAAACAGAAAGATTCTACGTTTAAGTAACTGCAGAGGACGAGGACTGAAGTCCAGAGAATCCTAGCTTCTTCGGAAGCGAATTAGGAGGAGGACTAAGGTCTGTTGACGCCTCATTATAGAAGCAATAAGGATGAGGGCAGGCGTTCTGAGACTCCTAGCTTCTGTAGAAGCACATTAGGATGAGGACAAATGCCCGAAGACTCCTTGCTTCCAGTTACGCCATTCCAAGAAAGAAGAGGACATTTTATATATAGAAGAGGAAGAAGAAAAACATTAGAAGATTCTACGTTTAAGTAACTGCAGAGGACGAGGACTGAAGTCCAGAGAATCCTAGCTTCTTCGGAAGCGAATTAGGAGAAGGACTAAGGTCTGTTGACGCCTCATTATAGAAGCAATAAGGAAGTAGTTAGATATGGTTACTACGAGCACACTTCCCCCTCCACCCCCTGACTACCAAAAATTATGAAGCCACTCCTGACTATTACGCTTTAACACAGAAGGCTAGCGCAAAGTATTCCCATAATTACAATGTTAAAGTGAGATTGAATATGCTTTTATGACATTTAAAATCATAAAAACTTATATCTAAAACTTACAATCTAAAAACTTAAATCTAAAACTACAACTCTTCTAACTTATAATGCCCCCATGGTAGGGTATTGATCCCATCCTTTAAAACACATCTCTTATCATCTACACAACTTAAAGCTAACTTATTTACTTCTATACTGTACAAATCGTGCTTATAACTTCTAATCAAGTTCATCTTCTTATAATATTCTTTTTGGCTAATCAAACAGTCCTTATATTCGTTAAATGAAAGTTCTTTATACACAACACTCTTCTTAACACCTTTAGCCTTCTTACAACACTTTTCTTTATCGAACTTACCTTTAAAGTCTTTATCTGTTAAATCTATTTGAGGTGCTTTTATACTGTACATCTTACTTCTTAAACCCACAAACTCTTCTATGATTGTACCTTTAATCTCATCCTTCATCTTACCAAGTATTTTCTTATTGATTTGTGGTATCTTATATGTGTTATCTTTAGGGTAATCACTCGTGTCGAAGTAATCAATGTAATTTTTCATGTCCTCGTACACATCTTCTGTTTGAATATGGTATATATAGCTATCAGTATCTGTATAACATACTTCTATTTTGTCTTGGTATTTTGGCTTCATCACATTGTAATGGAAGTCGTACATTAAATATTTTGACAAATCTAGAATTGACATACCAACATAAATCGGTTTGTTAAATTGCACTTTAACCTTGTTCATGTGAACTGCTACTAAATTTTCCGTAAAAACTGTAGTACTCTTATAATTCGGTTTTGCTACAAGTTTCTCGTATTTTTTCTCATCACTTACAAGTTTGATATTAACTCTCTTTCTAATATTCTCCATAGTCTTTCCAAAAACTGAATTGTTCATGAGCTTATAGAAGTCTTTCTCAAAGTCATTTGTTGCTCTAGTTCTCATCTGTGTGTTTAAATCTATATAGTTCTTTAACCAATCTGATTGTTCGAACTCTATTACTCGATGTATCTTGTTAAGTTTTAATCCAAGTGAAAGACATTGTTTCAGGTTTCGATAGTGAATCACATATTTCTCTTTATCATATAGAGTTGTTAATAGTTTTGATTGTTTTGAACCAGGCGGACATATGTTTTGAGGAGCTAATGGGTAGTCTTTGTGATAGTCATGTAATTCTTTAGGATATTCAAGATCAACTTCTAATATGTAACCAGTATCAGAATCATCAGGTATATTTGTGAAATCCATTTCTTCAATCTCATCTTCACTTAACCATCTAAATCCCTTATACGGCAGATATTGACTCATTGCCCATCCATACAAGTTATTGGCATCTAGATACATTAAGTAAGAATCTTCTTTGTTCTTATCATAATCTTCCATATACTTATTGTTTGCTTTCACATATCTTTTTGAGCATTGACTAATCCCACCTCTTATACCTTTCTCTACCATTAATACCATATCATAATCCCACAACAATTCTAACTTTATATTCGTCATCTTTAACATTGCATCCCAAGCTAAACCTGGTGCTGTCATATACCAAGCTGGATCAAGGTCATAAGCTTTAAGACATGTTTCTCTAAAGTTCTCAAACACATCTGCTAACAATAAAACATCTGTTTTCAAATATAAATCATGGTATTGTCCGAGATTCTTAATGCCAAATGTTTTCCATACTTTCTTTGCATGTTCATAATCCTCATCACTTATATGTGTGTCCATAAGCTTGTTGAAGAATGCTTCCTTTATCGGTAATTTTCTTTCTCTAAACCTATCCCAATTGTTAACATAATCATATGGGTAAACACCTTTTCTTATTACAAGTCGAAACTGTTCTTGATTAGGATAAAAGTGTTGGGTATGTATCATTTGTTCGCGTTTCAAGTTCGATGACAATTTGTCTAAACTAGAAGCCATAAATCTAAATGAATCTACAAATTTCAATTTAATAGTTCCAACCTTTTTACTGAATGATATGTATCTTTCCTCGTTATTGGGTATTAGATCTATTTCTTCTTTGTTACATCCAAGCTCTTTTATAAACAAGTGTGAGTCATATCCTGTCAAGTTATGTATGATCACTGGTACAAACTTTGGTACTTTGACTTTTAAATTGCAGTTATTACATAGAGGTGCTACAAATTTTCCTGTTATATGATCGTGGTGCTTCACTTTATGATTTTCTTTAGTATACTCCTGCTTACAGTAATAACAACATTTAGATTTATTGAACTCTTTTCTCTGACTTTTTGTTAATGGTAATTCGTTATTTTGTTTGTATATGTTCGATATGTGTTTAGCTTCTTTTGTTAACATTCTTATGAACTTCTTAGCTGCATCTTTACCTCTATACACAACAGGATTGGTTTTACTTCCATCACTCTTTACTACATAATAACAAAATCCAGATGGTTTGTGTCGTTGATATTTTTTGGTATATGGCTCGTTATCTGGATAACATTCTTCACAACCCATAACTCTATGTAACAAACATTCAAAATCAGCATAAATCACAAATGGTATTTTCATTCTGTATTGGTAGTTTTTAAATTCAACGCATTTACCTTCTCCAGGCATTATTATTTTTACTGGCTCATTTAACGAACAATCTTGCTCATGTTTATTTAAAGCGTTTTGAGAGTAAAAGTATAACAAACATCTGTCACATAAATATTTTCGAGCTCTCTTTTTAGTTAACTGTGTACATACTAGTCTGCTTAAATCCTTAATCCAACAATAGTGTGTTTTAACTTGGTCTCCATTTTGTTCTTTTATATATAATAAATTGACATGATTTTCTTTCTTGTTTTGTGTATGATATAGTATAAAAATTGAATAGTCTTTATCATATGCATAGACATTTATAGAAATATTAAGTAATTTTTCAGCTTTTGAGATGTCACTTAGTTTTACAGGATAATTGATACCTTTTAATTTTTTTTTCAAGTCTATAACAACATGCTTATACTTCGGTGGCCGTTGTGGATTTTTTTCAACAGGATGTAATGCAGAAGCGATTGAATATAAGAAACATTTTTCATCTTCGTTCTTTACATTTATGACTGCTTGTTTATTTTTAATTTTATCAGGCAATTCTATGTATGTTGATCCTCTATATGGTGTATATTTGACGATTGCTAGTTGTAAAAAGTTAATGTTTATAAGAGCCCAGCCAGAACCTCTAGCTTGGAACTCATCCATTCTTGTTCTTAATCTTTGTTTCATCTTAGTTATTTCTTCCTTCAAATTACTTGATCGGTATATTTCCTGGTTTTCAGTGTTAAAATAGAAGTTTTCAGTTTCTTCACCTTTCTTATATGTACAACTTATATAAAGATTAGCTTTCAATGAACTATGTTTACTTAAGCCAATTTGTAATCTGTTTAATATAGCTTTAGATGTTGCAGTAATATATTGTTCAAGTGGGTCTTGTGGTTTGTAATCTGTTGTAAATCTCCATGTTTCTAATCTTGATTTTAATGCAATGTTCTGACGTTTTACACCAATTGGTACTGATTCAACTTTGATTCTTGGTTCTTCAATTACTTCTTGTTTAAATGGGAATATATCTCTAATCTGTCTCCTGCTTTGTTCATCATCATGTTGTTTAAGAAGGTCTATCAGTTCTGCTTTTCTTAATCGGGAATATCTTCTGATTCCCCTCTCTTTACATTGTCGCCTTAACTCTACTACAGTAAATCTATTATAATTATTCATCTTATTTATTATATAGAAAATCTTTCTACTCTTCAATTTTTATCTTCACCGGGTTATTTCAGTTCATTTTCATTTGTCCTAGTACAACGCTTAACATTGTACACCCCTGCCATTGTCTACATATTAAGCGTTGTATTAGAACACGGCTTTCATGGGATTAACCCATCAAAGTCACATATACACATTTAAAACTGAATCATTTTTGTAAGCTTACTCATCATCATCATCATCAGTATCATCATAATCATCACTACCATATTTATATTCATCATCACTACTCAAATCAGATGTTTTTTGTTGCATTACTAATAACTCTTTTTCCTTTAACAGTATTTGCTTCTCTAGTAGTGTTGCTAAGAGTTTAAGATCATGATGAATTAGTTCAAGTCTATCATGTAATAAATCAAAATGCGCTTCCATATTTGTTATATAGAAAACCAGCAAAAATGAATCAATTTAAAAAATCTAAGAATAAAAACAAACATGACTAGTGCTAAGGAAATATTGTCTTACAAACCTGTATTTGATTGTGTATGTAAATATTTAGATATTGGTGGTTATAATGACAAAGACAAAATAAATTTTAGCATCTCAATAGGTATGTTAGATCATTTGTTCCAGAAGGCCACTAAAGAAAACAACTCATTTCTTACACAAAACATTCTCTATGCAAACGTTATGAACTTGTCCGAAGAGATGTTAGATTCACTGACTGATGAACAATGGTTATCTATAGGCTATGATGATTATGAGGAGGAATATAACTATGATCACATTACAGAAGATTTCATACGCAAATATCTGTCGAAAGTTAATTTGAGTGAAATATGTTTATGGAAAGAGTTATCGGAAGAGTTTATAAGAGAATTCACTGATAAAGTTGATTGGGAGATTATTTCAGGAAGTCAAGACTTATCAGAAGACTTTATAAGAGAATTTGCAGATAGAGTTGATTGGAAAGAAGTATCGTATCACCAAAAGTTATCTGAAGAATTTATTAATGAGTTTATAGATAAAGTTGATTTTGATGCTATATCTTACAAAAACGAACTCTCTGAAGCCTTTATACGAGAACATGCAGATAGAGTTAATTGGTGGTACATATCTGGAACTCATCAATTATCAGAAAACTTTATAAGAGATTACGCTGATAAAGTAGATTGGGAAATGATTTCAATGTCTCAAAATTTAACAGAAGAATTTATTGCAGAGTTCGAAGGTAGAGTTCATTGGCGTAACATTTCAACTTATCAAGACCTATCTATAGACTTTATATATTCGTTTAGACATTACGTAGATTGGAGAGCTATAATAAGAAAATATCATAATAATCCCAATTTAGGCGATATGTTGAATGTAGCATTCGCTGTTGCAGCAGAGGGTAATGTTTAACTAATTATCTTTTATGGCTATTATACCATAAAAGTTGTATGTTTGAAAGGGGTCCAGTGCTGGTGGACCCCAGTTGTAACCAAAACTCATTACCTTTACCTTTACAAATCTCTTATACTCAAAAACAAATCAACAACAAACTCATCGTCGTATTCTCCTTCAATATCCACGTGACAACCATACGAAACAACACAGCTGTATTTTTCTTTGACTTTGTTTAGGAGGTTTACCAAGTTTGGATCTTTGGTTTCTGATAACACTGACATTCTTGGGTACTTTTCTTTAAGGCACTGAAGTCTTGCTTTGATGTTTCGCTGCTGAACCCTTCCAACCCAATATTTGTATGACTCGTAACGCCTAACCTGATCGTGTTTGTCTGTGTCGTACTTGTCTACTATGTCTTGAAGCTGACCAGCTGTGAGGTTCTTTTTAATAATAACAAGCTTGTGTACTTTCCCTGGATCTTCTGTATGTTCAGCTGCTATATCTCTAAGTCTTGTGTTTTCTATTCATAAATCGTTCATTTGCTGTTCTATCTCCTCTACTCTTCTTTGCAACTCTTCTTGATCTTCTCTATATTGTCTAAAGTCTTTTGTGTAATAGTCGATAATGATTTGATTGCATTTAAGGTAAAACTCAGGAGAAACCCATCGAGATATATCCAAAATCAACTCTTTACATACATATGTTCCTCTTATTTCGCTCCATGTTTCACCTTTACCTCCTGTTATTGTTTTAATAATTTGATCTCCTATTGATAGAGTAGATAAAATGTACTCTATCAGTTCTTTAGAATCTTTATTTTTAAGCCAGTTGTCAAACCTCTTATCACCACTCTGACACAGTTTAGTAGCATTGAAGTATCCAGTGTTCTTATCTATAATCAGTTTAAAGTCACCAAAAATTCCATACCAATACTGATCCTTGATCTGCTCGTAACAAATATCGTTTAAACTAAAAGAACTATCCATAGTACCCATATTTATTATATAGAAAATCATTATTTTTAACTTCATTTTCGTTACCAGCTAGTTTTTACTGTGTAAGATGAGTTTCTGAAGTGGCCGGAATCCCGGCCATTTCGAAGTTTGTTGTGTTGTTAATTTTCGATAATTTCATCGGACCGAATTCGGTCCCTGGAAATAGTTCTGGGGGTCGGTTATTTTTTGATAATTTTTAGACCCAGCATACCGGTTCTGGAAATATATGTTATGGGGGTATCGTTTCGTTACCCCTTATCTCATTTAAACCAACCTTTTATGGCATAATAACCATAAAAGACAAACATTTATATTTACACTACAACATTACTCTTATCTATCCAACTATTATGCGAATCATCAAACCCTAGCCATTTAACATATACTTTGTCACCTTTCTTTCTCAACACCTTTTCCACCAAGTATTCATCTTTATGCCTCGTCTTTAATAGTTCTGGTTCGTAAAATCTACCTTGCACATCCTCTTCTTCCAAATCTTTAATTCTATACGTAGGTGGATTGGATGGAATAACTTCACTAATAACAAATACTTCTGTTGACCAATTAGGTGTATATCCCTTCTCAAATAACCCTTTCGACTTACTTATACGAACATGATCACCTAACTTGTATTTGGGCTTAACACGCTTATATTCTTTTTGATACACTTTCTCCAATATTGTTTGCTCATTCTTCTTGCTAACTTCTATGGGTTTTAAACCAATTGTTCTATGAATTTGATGATTATACTCTTTAACTAGTGTTGGTAATATCTCTATCCATTTGTAATTCCCTTGTGTCGTGAACCTTTTCCACATGTTCTGCTTAAGCGTTCTATTGAATCTTTCAACCACAGAAGCTTTCTTGTCACTATAGGTTGAGTAGTGATTAATCTTATTTTCATCCATCAACTTCTTAAACTCTTTATTGTAAAACTCTTTACCTTGATCTGTTTGTAAGTTACTAGGTTTTCTCGTTCTTAATATGGATTCGAATGCTTCTGTAACATTCTTCCCACTCTTATCTTTAACAGGAACAGCAAACGCATATTTCGAGAACACATCTATAATCGTTAGCAAATACTTATAACCTTTATTGATTTTGGAAACACCTTTTAACACACCACTATCCATTTCTACAAGATCAGCTTGCCAAAGATCATCGATACCTTTTATAACTACATTTAATCTGTCAAAGTTTTTTCTAGATGGTTTGTGAATTTCTTCTATAATGTCTTCTCTAACACCTTTACCTTCTTCTAGTCAATCAGGCTTTTTAACGAATTGAGTTTTAGTAATACCACATACAGAACAAATACCTTTCTTTAGATATCTTCCATTCTTTGTTTGTTCAATTCTAATAGTATCTTTCTTCGTATCTGTCACTTTCTTACACTTAACACAATACATCCTGTTTATTATATAGAAAATCAATAACTACCGTTGTTTAATATTATGCTTTCAACATTCTCACCATCATCATCACTATCTTCGTCTTCTCTTTCTACATGCATAAGAAGCAATAGTAATTTACCATGTTTGAGGCCAGAATCTTTAGAAGGCCTAACTGCTAATAGATCATTTGTATTAAAGTGCAATGGAAAAGTTTCAACTAGAGAATCATTTAAATATAGATCTATATAATACGTATTGTAAGATGACTCTATGTGCATTAACCTACCTTTATAAAGAAATTTGTATGCGATAGATAGATTATGTATTAAAAAGAACGGAGTTTCAACATTTTCTGATATCAATCGACTATGAAGCTCTATAACATAACTCCGTTTAATGAAGTTAAGCTCTTCTTTCAACATAGCAATATCTTTTCTCACAACTGCATTATCTAACTCTGATGTCATTTTAACATTACCAAAGATATCCATATTTATTGTATAGCAAATGTCTTTAGGAAAGCTCTCTCTCTATGTACATTACTACAAACAATAATTGTCCTTCTTCCATAGCAGAATTTTTATTTGGTTTAATCGTAATTATGTCGTTCTTCTTAAAGTCAAAAGGTATCTCTTTAACCAAAGTATCACCCAAATATATATCTAGAAAGTATTTATCCAAACTTAAGTCCATGTGCATTATTTTCCCATTATAGAGAAATTTGTGACCGTTAGAGAGATTAAATATCCTAAAGATTGGCTCCTTAACATTTTTAGCTCTTAATCGACATAGTAGAGGCATGGTTTCTTTCTGCATAACCAATCTAGTAGTATCCATCCTAATCTTTTGAAAATCTTCTTTCTTGATGTATGTGTCTTGTAACGTTTCTAATGCATCTTCAAATCGTTTTCTATTGTTCTCTAATTGGGCTTCTATTGACCTAAGTTGACTTACGCTAACAACATCATTTAAATTCTCCAACAATTTTAATTTTTCTTCACTAATATCAACATCACCTTTTGTATCTTTAACATTGCCAAATATATCCATACTCATTTATTATACAGAAAATGCCCATCCTAGTTTTTCAAAACATTTCTTTAACATCTCTATTTGTCTAGGTGAGCGTTTAAAATCAATATCAACATGAACATTGTGCTTTTTCAACAGATGGTGCAATACACATTTCAGGTTAATAAACAATGCTCTTTCCGGATACAGCTCCCTAAAGACCTCGTGTAAGTTTTCGAAATCGTCTATAAGTGCTTCCTCCATATGTTGTAATTTTAATGGTTTTTGATCGGTAAGGTGATAGTGTATTAAATAGACATCATCATAATATTTTGTGTATTTGTTTTTCTTTAGTACTTCTAGAACATCTTTTGTTGATATTAAATGTTTTGGCATATCTCCAAATTCATCATTTAACACCTTGAACACCTCTTCGGGAAAAATTCTATCCTGTAAAGCTTGCAAACGAGATAACTGTAACTTAAATCTTTTTATAGTATCATACCATGGTTTTCGTATGCAAGCAGCTTTCGTTTCTTCACAAGTACTGTAAACCCAGCCACTCTCTACAGAACAATCGCCACAAATGTAACTACTCATACCTTTTGTTAATGACTTACTACCACAATTACTGCACTCTAATGGTCTAGAGTTATAATTCGACAACAAGTCCTTTAACGTAATTATTGAACGTAACTTTTCCAACTCTTCTTCCGTGTACAAAAATTTTGGTATTAGCATTTTCCATAGATGAATAACATTATATACGTTGTTTTTATCTTTTAAGTCTATCTCACTAACTTGCTCAAAATACTGATAAAAATTATAACTAACTAGTGGATCTAGTTCATCCTCATGCTTCTCAAAATAATCTAAAAATCTATTGTGTATAGCTTCCATATTTATCTCAAAACAAAACTTTTATGGATACAAACCATAAAAGCACTTATTCATTTTTAATCATATACATAACGTCGCTAAAAGAATACCCTTGATTTAAAAGATTTAAAACCTTAACACAAAGATGACCACATATAACTGAGTTAAAGTCTTGTATTCGTTCGTCATTGTAAAAGAAGTTTTCGGTACCAAGATATTGTACCAGTTGTTTAGGAGGAACACCACCATAAGAATCGAACACGTACTTTATGTTGTTATCTTTCCAATAGCATATCCAATGAGTACCAATGTTTTCTGATTTATCAAGGTTAACTACGCCACACTCATGTACATGGGGTTTTTGTGGAAGTTCATCACTCATAAATACACCTCTAAATCGTTTTATCTTTAATTCTTTAGCCAACCTCTCTATATCGAAGTTGGTCAATGGTTTTAGTTTTTTGACTTCTTTGGTTTACCTGCCCCCTGCTTTTCTTCCATGGCCATATTGTGTCTCTTTTGTTCTTCAAGTTCTTGTTTATTCTTCTTAGCATCCAGTACAGTTTTAGTAATCGCTGCTGCACCACCTGCTAATGAGCCAACTGCTCCTAAAGCTGCTAGAATGGCTGGAATTGTAAAGATAAAACCGCCAATATGCTCTTTCTTAATCTTTTTCATTTGTGCAGTAGTTAAAGTTAAATCCATTCCTTTACCTTCTTTAATTTTCTTAGCTTTATCGTTAAGTTGTTTCTTTGTTAATACATGATCAATATTTAGATCCTTTAGCTCGTTATAAGGAACACTAAACATACAACCTTTAATAGAACACATCTTCCTATTTATCTAAGAGAAAATCTTGGTTTGTAAAAGTACAGTTGTTGTAGCTCCACCAAAATCAATTAAGGAATCATTCTCATCTGCTATCCTTATCTCAAAATTGTCAACCTTGTCTTTGGATATAGGGAAAAATAATGGATAAGTGGGCTCGTAAATAATACTATGTTTGAACTCAGCATCTGTTTTGAATGATGCTATAATTCCTGTTTCTCTATGTGTGTATTCTGTATCTTTAACAAACATGCCATCTGCTATATTACAGTGAACATTTATAGTATCAAACGGATGAAACTTTGGCAACTTACTTCCAATATGTGTTTTGTTCTTTTCTAAAACTTCAAAAACATTAAACCCGAGGACAGTGCCTATACTCCCAATTGTAACATCATTACTATCAGTTTCAATTTTGACTCTATTTCTTAAATGATCTTCTGATAATGTTATGTTGATGGATTGAGATTTTAAATATTCATTAAGACTGTTTAAGCTGTATTGCCCTTCTGGTATAAAAACTTGTCTATCACCATATGAGAAACTGTTTTTTTCTGTTGTTATGTTTGGAGTTAGATATGTACTGTAAAACCCAACTAGTCCTATACTTAAATAGTTGCTCTTGTTGTCTAATTCGTAATGGAGTTTCTTCTTTAAAACAGAAGTATCACTCGTTACCTTAAATACCTTAGCCATTTATTATATAATAAATGAATGAGTTTGATTTACCTAGAGATATTCCAAGAGAGAAAGTAATCAAGTTAATAGAAGATGTCATTCGAAAGTTAGAATGCAGTTTAAAGAAGAAAAAAAGAAAACTACGAATTGTTAAATATGCATACTACACTTTGATCACGTTGTCGGTTATTCTTTCTGCAACAACTGGGTTTATTAATATTTTTATACCTGTAACAATTTACTCAATATTAACAACATCTCTTGCAACTGGAAGTGCTATAATAACAGGTTTGTCTTCGAAGTTAAACATAAGCAAAAGAAAAGACGAATATAAAACCATTGTCACTTGTATTAACTCATTTAAAGAACAGTTAGAGATGATAATAACATTGAATGGTGAAATGGATGGTGAATATATAAAAGATACGTTGCTTAAGATTAGAGAACAACTTAAAGATATAAGATCATAAGATTTGCCCCGCTGTATTCGGAGGTCCAACATGTTCTTAAAGGGTGAGCAAAACGCTCACCCTACAGTTCATCCTCAAACTGTTTGAAAGGGGGCCAGTGCTGGTGGCCCCCTGATTTTCTCTATAATAAATGAGTAAGAAAACTATTAATTGGGATGTAAAAGAGATGATAAAAGAAACAACAGCTAAGAAAAGAAATGGAGAGCTTATACCTGATGATGTTCGTTGTCTTATCGTGGGTCCGTCGGCGTCTGGTAAAACGTTTTTGCTATTTAACTTCTTATTACAGCCAGGTTGGTTAAACAATAATTACTTCTACATATATTCTAAAAGCATGAATCAGCCAAAGTATGAGCAGTTAAAAGATCGATTTGAAAAGGCAGAACTAAAGTTTAAGAAGCAAATAGCAACGTTCTTAAGCGGTAATGATTCTATTGTACCTATTGATGAATGTGAAAAATACTCTGTTGTTGTGTTTGACGATTACATTTTGGAGAATCAAGATACTGTTAGAAATTACTTTACAAGAGGTAGGCATAGACATTTAGACTGTTTCTATCTTGCACAAACATATTCAAAAGTACCTAAACAGCTTATAAGAGATAACGTCAACTTCCTATGCATATTCAGACAAGATGATACTAATCTTAAACATGTGTATAATGAGTTTGTTGGGGGAGATATGTCTTATGATAAATTTAAAGAGATATGTTCAAAATGTTGGCAAGAAGATTATGGTTTCATAGTAATTGATATGACAAGGAAGGTAAACAATGGTAAGTATAGGAACAAGATAAAACACTTCTTAAACGTTTGATGTTTATTGACGTTTTACGTTTTAACGTTTGACGTTCTTTGACGTTTATTGACGTTCTTTGACGTTCATTGACGTTTGTTCGTTTGCTATACAATAAATGGATGAGAAAGAAATTGATAAGAATATTAAGCTGAAGGAGTTCTTGATAAAGGGCTTCAAATCTTGGAAGAAAGAAAGAGCAGGTATATACGATAAATTTAAGACACAAGAACAGCCTGTAATTGATGCTATTCAAAACTTGGGAAGTGAGATCAAAGAAGTAGCAGAACAAAATAAAAATCTAATAACTGAACTTGTTCCAGTTGTACATAAGACGGCTTCAATAGATCCTAGTCTACTAGAAACACCTAAAAAGATACCTTATGATAGTTCTCCAAGCAGTAGTGATACACCTATAACGGGAGAAATAAAACAAATGAGAAAACAAATTAAAGACAAAGTGGAAGGAGTAGAACCTTTAACAACAGCACAGTCATTTGGTAAGATTGCAACGAAATATTATAGTAAGAGAAATGATACTGTGTTTGGAATAAGAACTGTAGAAGAAGATGGAAAAATAATAAATAAGATAGGAAATTTGGAAGTTAAAGTGAATGGTGATGATTTGATAATTAATGGTAAAACTTATAAAGGAACAGAAGGTCTATGGGAATTGTTAACGACAAATACTAATAAAACCATTGAAGATTATGATGATGATGATTTTGAACAGTACAAGGAAATAATAATAGACTCAGATGCCGCCTTCCAAAAATATAATCGAGATAAAAAGGTAGCATCTAGTAGAGGTTCAAAGTACATTAATATTATCAAGCCTATTTGGGATAATTATATTAAACCAACTTTACCCCCAACTCCTAAAAAGAACACGACGCCTAAAAGGACTGGGGAAGGAATTAAACAATATACAGAGATACCTAAAGAATATGTATGGATGGATGATGTGAGAAAGTTAATTGATCGGTTAATAGTTATAGATGGAGAAGAAAGGGCTGGTAATCATAACTTTTACAATGAGAAAGTAGGTATAGTGAGTATGATTAATAATAAGCTTTCACAGTTTATTCCTAATGATCCAAAAGGTATAGGTTATTTGATTAAGATCTTAAATACGTTACCACCACGATTCTGGAATGATGAGAAGCTTGGAAAAGGACTAATGAATAAGATCTTAAACATGAAGGGGATACCAGAGTTACATATACCTGGCTTCAGATTTTGTGGGCCTTTTACGAAGCTTCAAGAAAGGTTAGAAAGAGGTGATGAAGGTATTAACCCATTAGATGAGGCCTGTAAAGAACACGATATATACTACAGAGACAATAAAGATACAGAGTCGAGACATATTGCAGATAAGGAACTGGAAACTAAAGCATGGAAAAGAGCATTTAGTAGTGATGCGCCAATTGGTGAACGATTAGCTGCTTTTGGGGTTGGTACTGCTATGAATGCTAAGGTTAAGTTGGGATGGGGGTTATAAGTGTCAGAAAATTTTTCCTCGGTCGACTTTACGACAATGCTAATATTTATATAGCTTGATGGTGTTTACCATAAAGCGCTGTTTCAAGATTTTCTTTATAATAAATGGATATTGAGAGTTATGAGTTACAGAGTTTTAAAGCTAACACAAGAACATTTAATAATTTGAATGAAGCTAACAAAGATATTGAGTTCGATTTCAACGTGGGGGATGGTTTTATACACCCACACAAAGCAGATTGTCATATGACTTTTGAAGTTGTTGGTGCATCAGCTGGAGGAACATTTGGTGCAAACGATACTATAAAACTTGTAGATAACTTCTTCCCATTCTTCTTTTCTCAAATTGAGGTTAGAAAGCATGGAGTTGTTATAGATAAAATCGAACTACCTGGAATTACATCTACAGCTGTCGGAACATTAAAGATTTCCAAGCCAGAAGTTGAATATTTAAAACAAGCAGGATTTGAAACAGATGATAAACTTGGTCTAAGAAAGAACTTTAGTGTTTTGTATCCATTGAGATTAATTCCAGGCTTCTTAAGTGATTATAAAGAGGTTATGTGGAAAGGCGGATTGAGAATAACATTTACAAAAGCTAACAACAATAACGATGTCTTGTACAAATGGACTGGATCGGGAGCAGCTCCTCACGATGGAAAAATAACAATAAAAAGTATGGAGATAAGAATGCCTATTGTTGAATATGAGTCTAATTACGAAAACAAGTTAAAATTGAATATTCTTAAAGAACCCAAAATCATGTTTTCATTCCATACTTATCAATGTGTTCAGAAGACTGTTGTAGGTTCTTTCTTGGAGTTTGATGTTACTACGCAATTTAATTCTAGGCAATTTGATATGCCTGATTTCGTAGTTGTAATGTTCCAAACTGATAGAAGTGGCAAACAAACAGCAGATGCAAGTAAGTTTGATCATTGTAAGGTGAAGAATATCTATCTTAAGAATGGAAGGAATGAGGTATTTCCAAAAGAATCAAGAAACTTAGATATTGCTAACAAGGATTACTTTAAGATGTACGAAGATTATACTGCATTTAAGAGAATAACATGTGGCAACACTGAAATGTACTGTGACCCTAAAGAGTTTATAGACAACAGACCAATGTATGTGATTAATTGTAGTAAGAGGAAGAATGTATCAGTAAATGAAAGAACAAACATTAAGATTGTTGTAGACTTTGCTGAAGTTGTGGCTGCTAATACTATTTGTTATGCGATTTTAATTGGGCGAAAGAACTTTACATATGATCCTAAGAATGAGAAAGTAGTAGAAGAGTTTTAGTTAGTTAGCAAAATATCAACGGGCATAAGGGTATCGAAAAGATACCCTCAAACTGTTTTCATTAACGATTGTTTTATGGAAGTTTTTCCATCAAACGAAATTGACGAAAATGATTAAATATTTTTTGATTTTCTATATAATAAATACGATGGCGAGTCACATTGAACTTTTAAACAAGCTTGGAAGTCTTGAGCAAAAACAAGTTATTGGATTAAGAGAATTAGAATTAAATACAGAATATAAGATTGTGAAAATAGAAAAGATTAAAACTAAGTTTGGGAAGAGCATTTTAGTTGAATGTGAAGAGTTTAAGATATTTCTTCCACCTAGATTTACAAAACACTTAACAGATAAAATGATTGATGAGATCGTTAAAGATGGAATAAAAATCAAATACACTGGTCTAAAAGAAAACTATCCAACTGTTGAGTTCTGTATGTAAATCCAAAAATGAATGAAAATGAACAAAAATATGTTGTCAGAACCAAAAAATGGTGTGATTAGAATGGATCCTCAAAAGAAGTTTATACTGACTAACAATTTCAATGTAATTGTGAAAAATGTGCAAACCGAAGTTCAAGTTGTTTTTGATATTAACGGTTGTCTATTCAGCTTGAATTACGATCAGTGGACAGAGTTTAAGAAGTCATTGTTTCCTATAGAGAACGAGATTAACAGAAGATTCCATTATCAATATCCGAACTTGTAATTTTAAGTATGTTCTAAGTGTTTTATGGTAATAAAGCCATAAAACTGAGATCTTTGGATATACACAATGCATAAGGAGAAGCAGTACTTTTGAATGTCATTCGAATTTTAAATATCCATACATAAATAAGAGATTTATTTGAGTTTTTTGTAATTATATCCTCAGAGTTATGCAATTTATAAGACATGCGATAGATAGGAAATTTATTTGTCTATTGATTGCCGTTTGAATTTTGAAAATCGGTTAATAAACAACGAAGATATAACAAATTTGGAATAGTATCCTTAGAGGTATGCAACCCACAATACATTCAAAAGATGGCAAATTTATTTCTCTGTCGAATGTCGTTTGAATTTTGAAAATCGGTTAATATTCGGTGAAGTTACAGAGAATTTTAGAAAAAATCAAAATTTCGGGAATTTTTTACGGGTTTATTTTTGAGTTTTCAGAAAAATGTTATTCTTTAAAAAAGTCTTAGAATTTTATGTAGATTATGCTAGTATTTTTTATTTTTCAAATTTATGAATTTTATTTTTTGCAGTGTATACCAACTCATAATTTTTTGTCAGAAATTTGCCAACTTTTTTATTTGATGAGTTAGCACATTATAACTATGGGGACGTAAGACTACCCTATTAAAAATATTTTGGGTAAACACTATAATATTGGGCAAGTGAGTTGGCAACACTGACATTTTTTTCTTTTTTGAACATTGATGTTTGCTAGCTAGGTGGACATTCTAAGAAGTTACTCAGCTACTCAGTAGATAGTGCTGTATATCATGTAGTTTATCACTTTGCTAATAGATGGCGTTGCTTGTAGAAGTATTTGTTCATATATAAGGACTAATTTTCACTTGATTTCTTGAGCGTAGTGTTAGCCGAGCTCGCTCGCTTGCAGTCTGGCCAGCTGTAAGTAGTTATCGGCGTGGACGTCGCAGGTTCGAGTCGCCTCCAAGCCAGAAGAAGGATTTTCACTCCCTCATCTATAAGCAGCAAATCAGATTGAGTTGACGTGAATGGAGACTATCGCTAGTCGGGAAAAGAAAACGAAGGCACAAGAGAAGCAGCAGCAGCAGCAGAAAGAGAAACGGAGGCACAAGAGAAGCAGCAGCAGAAAGAGAAACAAACAGAAAAAGGAGCCTGAGAGGCAGCCAAAAGCAAACCAAACAAACAAATAAGAGAAAGGCGTAAGTCCTCTCAGGTCCACCTGTGCACAGGTTTTGCTGCTTTTTACTTTGAAAATTTATTTAAAATGTCATAAAAGCCTATGCGACATACTAACCTTTATCTTCTTATAATTCAGCTATTTCTGAACCGATTTCGATCAAACAAAAACCATTTTTTCAATCAAAGATAGCTCTATAAGTTATAAGTTTTGGATATAAGTTTTTATGATTTTAAATGTCATAAAAGCATATGTGCAGTGCAATTACCCAATCTACTTTGTGCTATTCTTCTTTGTTAAAGTTCAATGGTCAGTGGCGGCTTCATAATTTTTGGTAGTTAGGGGGTGGAGGGGGAAGTGTGCTCGTAGTAACCATATCTAACTACTTAAGGATGAGGGCAGGCGTTCTGAGACTCCTAGCTTCTGTAGAAGCACATTAGAATGAGGACAAATGCCCGAAGACTCCTTGCTTCCAGTTACGCCATTTCAAGAAAGAAGTGGACACTTTATGTATAGAAGAGGAAGAAGAAAAACATTAGAAGATTCTACTTTTAAGTAACTGCAGAGGACGAGGACTGAAGTCCAGAGAATCTTAGCTTCTTCGGAAGCGAATTAGGAGGAGGACTAAGGTCTGTTGACGCCTCATTATAGAAGCAATAAGGATGAGGGCAGGCGTTCTGAGACTCCTAGCTTCTGTAGAAGCACATTAGGATGAGGACAAATGCCCGAAGACTCCTTGCTTCCAGTTACGCCATTCCAAGAAAGAAGAGGACATTTTATATATAAAAGAGGAAGAAGAAAAACATTAGAAGATTCTACGTTTAAGTAACTGCAGAGGACGAGGACTGAAGTCCAGAGAATCCTAGCTTCTTCGGAAGCGAATTAGGAGAAGGACTAAGGTCTGTTGACGCCTCATTATAGAAGCAATAAGGATGAGGGCAGGCGTTCTGAGACTCCTAGCTTCTGTAGAAGCACATTAGGATGAGGACAAATGCCCGAAGACTCCTTGCTTCCAGTGACGCCATTCCAAGAAAGAAGAGGACATTTTATATATAGAAGAGGAAGAAGAAAAACATTAGAAGATTCTACGTTTAAGTAACTGCAGAGGACGAGAACTGAAGTCCAGAGAATCCTGGCTTCTTCGGAAGCGAATTAGGAGGAGGACTAAGGTCTGTTGACGCCTCATTATAGAAGCAATAAGGATGAGGGCAGGCGTTCTGAGACTCCTAGCTTCTGTAGAAGCACATTAGGATGAGGACAAATGCCCTAAGACTCCTTGCTTCCTGTTACGCCATTTCAAGAAAGAAGAGGACATTTTATATATAGAAGAGGAAGAAGAAAAACATTAGAAGATTCTACGTTTAAGTAACTGCAGAGGACGAGGACTGAAGTCCAGAGAATCCTGGCTTCTTCGGAAGCGAATTAGGAGGAGGACCAAGGTCTGTTGACTCCTCATTATAGAAGCAATAAGGACGGGGGCAGGGGGCAGGGCAGGCTGAGACTCCTAGCTTCTGTAGAAGCACATTAGGATGAGGACAAATGCCCGAAGACTCCTTGCTTCCAGTTACGCTATTTCAAGAAAGAAGAGGACAAATTATATATTGAAGAGGAAGAAGATTAGAAGAATCACGTTAAATAACCGCAGATAACGAGGTATTTTTGACTCCTTGATAAGCCAATGAGAAGGTTGACAGGAAGATTTTTATGTTTAACTAATTCCAGAGGATGTAGATCCGGAACGAGGAGAGAATTGGTTGTTAGTAAGTATAAAATAGTATTGTAGCCTATATACATTTATGATTTTGTATTTTATATTTCGGTTTCAGTTATGCATGTATGAGCCTAGGGATTATTATTAAGGAGAGAAGTATGTTAGAATATTTTGTACTTGACGTTGACCTTTGTCCCCTTTTTACATCCCTTCATATCTCAGAGGTGTTTAACAGAAACGATAAGCACGGAGAAAAGCTCTTACAATCTCTGTGATACAACAGTCTGAAGTGCATTGTGGGTAACCTAGGGAAGGAGCTGGCCGCCTTATTATAACCCTAGGCAAGAACATTTTCTGTACTCAAACCTCAATTTTGAAAAGAGGTTCTGTTCTTCCCACTTTGCATGGAGACTGGGGCGGTCAGGGCTTCAATACAGCTTTGGATATATGTATTTTATCTTGAATATCTTTCATTCATTGAGTTCTGGAATACTTCACTAGAGCTGTAACTTACGCTATTGTGTATGTAAGTAGAGTATTAACTAGTTTCCCTTTGAGACGAGACAAAACAGAATTTTCCCGACGGGATAGAGACGAGGCAGAGTTCTTCTAACATAAAACATTTCGACGGGACACTACTTTCAGGGCGACTTAACTGCTTTCTTGTAGAGAACCCTGCATAGAGTTGCAAATTTAACAGTGATTTCCTTTTCAGTGTTTGGGATAAAAAGATCTCACTTGCTTGCTTCAAGGTGTAATCACGGCCAGTGTAGCAGGAAAATCAGACCCCAAGAAAATTGTCACCCCGGGGTGCTATTTTTCCCAGGAAAATAAGACCCCGGGAATCACCTTTACATGGGGTGATACTTTTCCTAGGAAAATTATCTCCCCGGGGTGTTAATTTTCCCAGGAAAATTTTCACCCCGGGGTGTTAATTTTCCCAGGAAAATTTTCACCCCGGGAGCATAAATTTCCCGAATATCAATTAAAAATGTACATATGGGAGTATAATTTTCCTGGCCAGGAAAAATGGACCCCCACCTAACAAAAACAGTAAACAACTACCAAAAAATTCAATCCTTTGTCATTTCATCAGTCTTTAGAAAGCCGATTTGTCCACACAGTAGGGTGGGGGTATAATTTTCCTGGCCAGGAAAAATGGACCCCACGTAAAAATCGCAGTAAATAACCACCAAACAAATCAATCCTTTGTCATTTCATTAGTCTTTAGAAAGGATATTTGTCCACACAGTAGGGTGGGGGTATAATTTTCCTGGCCAGGAAAAATTGACCCCACCTAACAAACAGTAAATAACCACCAAAAAATTCCAAATTTTGTCATTTTGTTAGTCTTTAGAAAGGAGATTTGTCCATACAGTAGGGTGGGGGTATAATTTTCCTGGCCAGGAAAAATGGACCCCCACCTAAAAAAAATGCTGAAAACAACCACAAAAAATTCAATCTCTTGTCATTTCATTAGTCTTTAGAAAGGAATTTGTCCACACTGTAGTGTGGGGGTAAAATTTTCCTGGCCAGGTAAAATGAACCCCCACCTAAGAAACGCAGTAAATAACCACCAAAAAAAATTGTCATTTCATTAGTCTTTAGAGAGGAGATTTGTCCATGCAGTAGGGTAGGGGTGTAATTTTCCTTGCCAGGAAAACTGGACCACCACCTAAAAAAACGTTGAAAATAATCACACAAAAATTTAATCTTTTGTCATTTCATTAGTCCTTAGAAAGGAGATTTGTCCACACAGTAGGGTGGAGGTATAATTTTCCTGGCCAAGAAAAATGAACCCCACCTAAAAAACGATGAAAACAACCACCAAAAAATTCAATCATTGTCATTTCATTAGTCTTTAGAAAGGAGATTTGTCCACACTGTAGGGTGGGGGTATAATTTTCCTGGCCAGGAAAAATGGACCAGACCCAAAAAACCTTGAAAAAAACACCAAAAAATTAAAGCGTTTGTCATTTCATTAGTCTTTAGAAAGTGATTTGTCCACACAGTAGGGTGGGGGTATAATTTTCCTGGCCAGGAAAAATTAACCCCACCTAAAAAACCATGAAAATAACCACCAAAAAATTCAATCTCTTGTCATTTCATCAGTCTTTAGAAAGCCGATTTGTCCACACAGTAGGGTGGGGGTATAATTTTTCTGGCCAGGAAAAATTAACCCCACCTAAAAAACGATGAAAATAACCACCAAAAAATTCAATCTCTTGTCATTTCATTAGTCTTTAGAAAGGAGATTTGTCCACACAGTAGGGTGGGGGTATAATTTTCCTGGCCAGGAAAAATGAACCCCACCTAAAAAACGATGAAAATAACCACCAAAAATTCAATCTCTTGTCATTTCATTAGTCTTTAGAAAGGAGATTTATCCACACTGTAGGGTGGGGGTATAATTTTCCTGCACAGGAAAAATGGACCCAAACGTAAAAACGCTGAATATAACCACCAAAAAATGCAATCATTTGTTATTTCATTAGTCTTTAGACAGGAAATTTGTCCGTGCAGTAGGATGGGGGTATTATTTTCCTGGCCAGAAAAAATGGACCACCAACTAAAAAACGTTGAAAATAACCACCAAAAAATTCAATCTCTTGTCATTTCATTAGTCTTTAGAAAGAAGATTTGTCCATACACTAGGGTCGGGGTATAATTTTACTTGCCAGGAAAAATTGTCCCTAGCTAACAAACAGGAAATAACTACCAAAAAATTCAAAACTATGTCATTTTGTTAGTCTTTAGAAAGGAGATTCGTCCATACAGTAGGATGGGGGTATAATTTTCCTGGCTGGAAAAATGGAGCCCCACCTAAAAAACGCTGAAGATAGCCACCAAATAATTCAATCTTTTGTTAATTCATTAGTCTTTAGAGAGGAGATTTGTCCACTAGGTAGGTTGGGGTATAATTTTCCTTCACAGGAAAAATGGACCCCCACCTAAAAACGCTGAAAATAACCACCAAAATATTCAATCTTATGTTATTTCATTAGTCTTTAGAAAGGATATTTGTCCATACAGTAGGGTGGGGGTATAATTTTCCTGGCCAGGAAAAATTGACCACCAGCTAAAAAACGCTGAAAATAACCACCGAAAAATTCAATTTTTTCTCAATTCATTAGTCTATAGAAAGGAGATTTGTCCACACAGTAGGGTGGGGGTATAATTTTCCTGGCCAGGAAAAATGGACCCCCACGTAAAAATCGCAGTAAATAACCACCAAACAAATCAATCCTTTGTCATTTCATTAGTCCTTAGAAAGTTGATTTGTCCACACAGTAGGGTGGGGGTATATATTTCCTGGCCAGGAAAAATTGACCCCACCTAACAAACAGTAAATAACCACCAAAAAATTCCAATTTTTGTCATTTTGTTAGTCTTTAGAAAGGAGATTTGTCCATACAGTAGGGTGGGTGTATAATTTTTCTGGCCAGGAAAAATGGACCACCACCTAAAAACGATAAAAATAACCACCAAAAAATTCAATTTTTTGTCATTTCATTAGTCTTTAGAGAGGAGATTTGTCCACACAGTAGGGTGAGGGTATAATTTTCCTGCACAGGAAAAATGGACCCAAACGTAAAAACGCTGAATATAACCACTAAAAAATGCAATTATTTGTTATTTCATTAGTCTTTAGAAAGGAGATTTGTCCATGCAGTAGGGTATGGATATAATTTTCCTGCACAGGAAAAATGGACCACCACCTAAAAACGCTGAAAATAACCACCAAAATATTCAATCTTATGTTATTTCATTAGTCTTTAGAAAGGAGATTTGTCCATGCAGTAGGATGGGGTATAATTTTCGTGGCCAGGAAAAATGTATCACCACCTAAACAACTTTGAAAATAACCACCAAAAAATTTAATCTTTTGTCATTTCATTAGTCTTTAGGAAGGAGATTTGTCCATACAGTGGGGTGGGGGTATAATTTTCCTGGCCAGGAAAAATTGACCACCAGCTAAAA
Organism: Thermobia domestica; assembly: GCF_964235325.1. Lineage (NCBI taxonomy): Eukaryota > Metazoa > Arthropoda > Insecta > Zygentoma > Lepismatidae > Thermobia > Thermobia domestica. Next base: position 89,763,582 of record NC_137468.1, read on the forward strand.
AACGTTGAAAATAACCACCGAAAAATTCAATTTTTTCTCAATTCATTAGTCTATAGAAAGGAGATTTGTGCATACAGTAGGTTGGGGGTCCATTTTTCCTGGCCAGAAAAAGTATACCTCCACCCTACTGTGTGGACAAATCTCCTCTCTAAAGACTAATGAAATGACAAAAGTTTTAATTTTTTGGTGGTCATTTACTCCGTTCTTTAGATAGGGTCCATTTTTCCTGGCCAGGAAAATTATACCCCCATCCCACTGCATGAACAAATCTCCTTTCTAAAGAATAATGAAATGACAATTTTGTATTTTTGTTTTTTGGTGGTTATTTACTGCGTTCCTTAGGTGTGGGTCCATTTTTCCTGGCCAGGAAAATTATTCCCCGACCTTACAGTGTGGACAAATCTTATTTCTAAAGACTAATGAAATGACAAAAGATTGAATTTTTTGGTTTATATTTACTGCAATTTTTACGTGGGGTCCATTTTTCCTGACCAGGAAAATTATACCCCCACCCTACTGTGTGGACAAATCGTCTTTCTAAAGACTCATGAAATGACAAAGGATTGAATTTTTTGGTAGTTGTTTACTGTGTTTGTTAGGTGGGGGCCCATTTTTCCTTGTCAGGAAATTTATACCCCCATATGTACATTTTAAATTGATATTCGGGAAATTTATGCCCTCGGGGTGACAATTTTCCTGGGAAAATTAACACCCCGGGGTGATAATTTTCCTAGGAAAAGTATCACCCCGTATAAAGGTGATTCCTGGGGTCTTATTTTCCTGGGAAAAATACCATCCGGGGTGACAATTTTCCTGGGGTCTGATTTTCCTACTACATCGGCTCTACCATATGTGAAACACGTGCATTTGCACTTAGCGGCAAATTTTGAGGGACGGCAAAATCTGCCATAACTATATTATCTGAAGTAAATATTTCTTGACGGAAACAGACTTCATGATGATGGTAGTTTAAGTTACCTCTACTTGAATACTACATTTATAAATCATAATTAGGTCGCATTAGTTTAAGGTCACATGGACAGTGCTAAAACAAGTGGTCAAATAAATCCCCGCATGAATAGCTTAATTTATGTCAAATATAAGAACTAAATTCTCGAACAGTAACGAACACTTGTTCCATTTAGTTAGTTATCACAATTTTCATATGAATACTAGTCTTGTTTTTGTCACAAACAAATTCTTTATCATTGAAGGTGGAAACAAGTTTTAAAACATTAAAAGATGTATTAGGAAGATCAAGAAATAAAGATAAAAAAGCTAGTTGCACTGGAATTGCAATCTGATATATTGAGATTGAAGCTCGATATTGAATTCTATAAAAAAGGATTACCATATTTCCTGTGCAGGCGTGTTTATCTTTCACTAATATAATAGATTATTATTTATAAAAGAAAAAACATACAACGAGGTTGTATTTGTAATGTTTCGGTCTTTCTGAGTGCGAGTGTGTTTTTCCTCCCATTCGTTGTTCATGTGGGGGGTAGCATACTTAAAATTGTGGCTTTTAAGATTTTTTCTTTCTAGAGAATGGGGGAGGCTGCAAATTATGCCATTACACGGAGCAGCAAATTGCCTAGGGCCGACCCTGGGTGTAATTAGTTATAATTCGAGATAGTATCATGAATTCTTACTAGCATTCACTCTACAAATGCACATTGCGTAAGAATATAATATTATTACATAAATTATTATCAAATTATGCAAAGATTACACTTGTTGTATCGTTTCATTTTCGGAAAGAAGTTAACTCCATTGGAATACCAATCCAGAGTGAATATTTACGACGTTTGTATGCTTTATATAACACACTTTATAAGACATATTTGTTATTTTTGCTCAGTTTCAATTGATCATTATAAAATCAAGACATGACTTCCAGTTATGTGCCTACTGAAATGAAATATCGTATTTACTGAAATCTAATTCATCTTTTAATTTTATTTATTTATTTATTTTGTTCATATTAGTATCCAAAAGAAAGGGCTGCATTAAAATCGATTACGTAGTTAAAATTAACTCCCTAATTTTATTCAAATTAATCTTTTCTTACATCACAATGCAATGGCGCAATTCTCGATATCGTTACGTTTATTATTGGCCTATTTTTGCATAAAGCCAGTGGCGGTTCTAGAAGAAAAAACTGGGGGGGGCAGCTCTCAATATCAAATATATATACATATATATATATATATATATATATATATATATATATATATATATATATAGAGAGAGAGAGAGAGAGAGAGAGAGAGAGAGAGAGAGAGAGAGAGAGAGAGAGACTGTCCCATAATTCGTGTGTAAATTTTAATTTCATAGTACACAGCACTCGTAAAAGCTAGAACTGTGAAATTTGCAGGCAATTTAGAGGAAGATCATAAGATTTGTTTGATAGCAAAACAAGATCACGGGTGTTATTGTCTGCGAAGTTACAGGGTCAAAGGTCAAAATGCGATTTTTTCCTTATGGGATTTCAATGTTAAATAGTAGTCTCGCATGCCGTTTTTTTGAATATCCATCTCTGGCAGCAAAAAAATGGTATATCGACATAAATTCTGATCCGAAACAATGTGATAACGAAAAATGTCTGCAATCATGACCCGGTGACCTCTAGCAGGTCATTTGTGACCCATGAGGAAAAAGCTCCCTTTTCAACAGCTTATTGTACACAATTAATTCAGTTGAAGATAATGTTAGAAAGCACATGTATAAAGGATCTACCGAACATTCTTTTCAGCAAAGCGAAGAGGTCAGCAATATCATCAGGGGTGAAAGGTCACGTAGTTAAAATGTCATATTTGATGTGTACACAAGTAAGAAACTGTGACATTGGAAATAATGATTCGAGGTGCCATAGAACACATGCATAAAGGTCCTTCCAAGGAGTGTGTATGGGCATAGGAAAAAGGTAAACAATGTCATAAAAGGTCAAAGGTCACGTAGTTAAAATTTCATGTTTGATGTGTTAAGAAGTACGAAACTGCGATGTTGGAAATAAAGATGTTGGAAATAAACGTCGCAGTTTCATACTTACTAACACGTCAAACATGAAATTTCAACTACGTGACCTTGACATTTTATGACATTTCTGACCTTCCTCCTATGGTCATACACACTCCTTGGAAGGACCTTTATGCATGTGTTCTGAGGCACCTGAAATCATTATTTCCAATGTCACGGTTTCTTACTTGTGAACACATCAAATATGACATTTTAACTACGTGACCTTTCACCCCTGATGATATTGCTGACCTCTTCGCTTTGCTAAAAAGAATGTTCGGTAGATCCTTTATACATGTGCTTTTTAACATTATCTTCAACTGAATTGTGTACAATAAGCTGTTGAAAAGGGAGCTTTTTCCTCATGGGTCACAGATGACCTGCTAGAGGTCACCCGGTCATGATTGCCCATATTTTTCGTTATCACATTGTTTCGGATCAGAATTTATGTCGATATACCATTTTTTGCTGCCAGAGATGGATATTCAAAAAAACGGCATGCGAGACTACTATTTAACATTGAAATCCCATAAGGACAGTGCTTTACAGTTTACTGTCGTTAGCAAACACACTCTTAGCCAAATCCAGTTCCGATTTTAATTTGTTAATATCCTGGAAAAAGTCCTTGTACTTTTCCGCGAAGATCTGAATGAAAGATGGATTAAGGAAGGAACCACTTCTAGAATTGCATGCGTCTATAGCATCACACACAAAATCATTTTCAGGAAATTGCGCTTCAGTTCACTGGTCATATTATCAAGCACTTGAAACAAGACCCTTTTATATTCTTCAGCCAAAGGTGTAGATTGGTCTCTTCTTACGTTGGAAATCGCTGCTGTGACTACATAATCATCCAATTTCTTTGATATAGTTTGAATTCTTAAGCTAGCATCAACTTGAAGATCAAAAGATCTGAATAGCTCCCATGTTTTCTTCCAAATGATAGAAAAATAATCATCATTACGTTTATCTTGCAACGAACAAATCAGTCCATTAACTAATCGTTTTGCGCTGCCGAAGTCAACGAAGTACCATCTTAAGGGCCAAAATATCGTTAAGTATTTGTAGCACAAACATCACTTTAAAGTCACAGAACTGTTTCAATAGTCCTCGCGCCTCTGCAGCTTCTCTTTTGTTTGTTGAGTTTGAAAAATACTCAAGGGCTTTTTTAACTGATGCAAAGCGTTTTATGAAATACACGATGCCCTTGTATTTACATACCCAACGTGTGACACTTCTAGAACTCGCTCTTCAGGATAAAGTTTATTCTGTACTTCAATAAATTTTTCGTGATGTAACGTGGACATCGACTGGAAAGAATAGATGGCTTCTAACAAACCTAACCTAACCTAACCTAACCTAAAGCATCACCAACCACATCAAGTCTTTTAGAAACGTCTACTAGCACTAAATTTAACCTATGTGCATAACAATGGACATAAACACATGGATTTTTAACTTTGTGACGAAATACGTTCTGTACACCATTAGCACATCCTGACATTACCGATGCACCATCATAGGATTGCCGGATGCATTTCTTTGGGTCTAAGCCTACAGTAGCAAGATGTTCCAAAGCTTTACTCGCGAGTGATTTTGCACTCAAATCTGATAGTTTTATGAAACCGATAAAGCGTTCTTCTATTTCATCATATTTGACGTACCAAATTTCACACAATTAAGCGGGTTTGCATATCCAAGCTCCTAACTATGAAATCATTTACGATCACTCCAACCCCAATCATTTCACATATTAAACCTGTTGTATATAAGTTATTAGGACATAAAATTGAATATAATTTATACGAAAAAGACTTATGCATTGCAAGAGTTGTAACGTCCAAATATTCACCACAAACTTATAGTCGTATCGACATAAACAAAAAAAAAAAAAAAAGTCTGGAGCAGGAAACCACTTTATATAAGAGTCAAAAGAGGCTCAGTGAAGACATACGAACTGGTTGATCGGTTTGGGTCACTAGCCTATCAATCAGAAGTTTATGTGTTCAAACCCTGTAGGAAGTATTCGTTTTGGTTTGTTTTTTCTTAAAAGTGAGTTCCCACTTTCATCAGAAGATTGAGAACATTTCTTTGAATAAATCCTTGGCAACTACTTTTTTCTCAAATTCGATTAGAAGCAAACATTATATGAATGGAAAATCTAAAATCCATAGCTGAGAACAAAATATTAAGTATGTGCAATATTTCATTATTATCCTTTGATTTGTAATGAAAAACTAATTATAAGCATTGACGATTTCAGAAGATTCTCCCCAGGGGATAGTCAATATATGAATGAGAGAAAACTAATAAAACATTATTAGTCCACTTTGAGCATGGTCGAAGATAACTTATGGCCACGAAGGGGGAAATTTATGTCGACAGGGTCTCAAATCTTGCCCCAGGTCATGCCCTGAAATCATCACTGTTTGAAAGGTTTCCTTAACAAATAGAATATTACATTTATTTCTCGTTCTATGTTTTGAAATGGAAAAATCATAATTTTAAAGAGAATTATAATACGATAAGCATAAAGATTTATAGAACTAATAAAGTAAATATTCTTGTGTAAGTTATCGATTTCTAATCGGATTAAAACTCGAAAATTCGTTTGCATCGCACTTTAAAGTAAATCATCTCTCTATATAATTCTTACTGGAAAGCATGTTTAACTCCAATTACTTAATCAATATTTTTAATAATATATTCTTATTGTAAAACTTTTACTATACAATGCTGTATACGCTTCATTTCCAAAAGCAAAACCTCGCAAATTTGTAGTGAACTAGTGAATATTATCAAATAAATTAGCATTTAGTTTACGTAAATACTACATCGCTTGATTTGAAACTTCGTACTTAAAACAACAATAATAATAATAACAATAATAATAATAATAATAATAATAATAATAATAATAATATCATAGCCATATCTTCATCAGAATTTCAGGCTTATTCAATAAAATTCAACGTAGTCTTTATTCGAAGTTCTATTTAATCGAATCCGATAGAAATACAAAGAGAAACTTTGAGAACAGGTAAAAGAAAAATGTTAGTTTTGTGGGATTGGAAGTAACCTTTAAGAGTTCTTTGCAATTTACAGACAAGTGACTTAAACACTTTTTCCTTTTCTTTAAGTTAACTGATTCACCGAACGTATCTGAGTAACTTGTCTCTATTTTCTGCTCGGTTATACACGTTTTACAATCATTTCCATTAACCCTGAACGACAAGAACACGAACACAAAAACATATACTTAGGTATACTTAAAATTCCTAACTTCTCCCACCGGGAATAGAACGCGGTATCCCATACACCCAAGGTACACGTGCTACCCACTAGACCAGCGGGAAGCGCGAGTGAAATGTATTCTGTAGTGTCTCAAGAGATACCTATTTCAGCCTGCTGTATATGTCTATTGATTTTTAATGTTTACCGTATTCGTTACTTTGAGGAATGATATATGTTATTGATATATGTTGTATTACATATTCGTCCATACATATTATATAAATTATCAGAATTATTCATGATCTTCCATGGAAATTCACAGGTGCATGTGCAGTAGAAACAGAAGAATTTGCATTCTGATACTAGTCAGAATGCAAATTTATAACAGGCTGTCAGAATTTCTTAATGGAAAGCAGTGGTTCCCAACCTGGGGACGCGAAGCTTCCCCCTGAGTAAGCATGAAGAAGAAATAAGGGGCGAAAGCTACTGGCAGAAATGAATAGTGAAATAAATAAATAAAGCACCACTTATAATGACTTTTAAAATTAAGCTTGACAATTTTATAATGATCGTTCAAAAACATAATACTGCACTAGGAGGGTATACAAAACTCTTGCTGGAAACAAATATAAATTCCTGAGATGATGATGATGATGATGATAATGATTATTATTATTATTATTATTATTATTATTATTATTATTATTATTATTATTATTATTATTATTATTATTATTATTATTAAAGTACGAACTTTCAAATCGGGCGATGCAGTATTTACGTAAACTAAATGCTAATTTATTTGATAATAGTTACTAGTCCACTATAAATTTGCGAGGTTTTGCTTTGGAAAATGAAGTGCATATGACATTAAATAGTAAAAGTATTACAATAAAATTATTGAAAATATTAATTAAGTAATTGGAGTTAAACTTGCTTTCCAGTAAGAATTATATAGAGAGATGATTTACTTTAAAGTGCGATGCAAACGATTATTCGAGTTTTAATCCGATTAGAAATCGATAACTTACACAAGAATATTTACTTTATTAGTTCTTTAAATCTTTATGCTTATCCTATTATAATTCTTTTTAAAATTATGATTTTTCCATTTCAAAACGTAGAACGAGAAATAAATGTAATATTCTATTTTTTAAGAAAAGTTTCAAACGGTGATGATTTCAGAGCATGGTCTGTCGTAGAATTTGAGACCTTGTCGACATTAGTTATCTTCGATCATGCTCAAAGTGGACTAATAATGTTTTATTAGTTTTCTCTCATTCATATATTGACTATCCCCTGGGGAGAATCTTCTGAAATCGTCAATGCTTATAATTAGTTTTTCATTACAAATCAAAGGATAATAATGAAATATTGAACATACTTAATATTTTGTTCTCAGCTATGGATTTTAGATTTTCCATTCATATAATGTTCGCTTCTAATCGAATTTGAGAAAAAAGTAGTTGTCAAAGATTTATTCAAAGAAATGTTCTCAATCTTCTAATGAAAGTGGGAACTCACTTTTAAGAAAAAACAAACCAAAACGAATACTTCCTACAGGGTTTGAACACATAAACTTCTGATTGATAGGCTAGTGACCCAAACCGATCGACCAGTTCGTATGTCTTCACTGAGCCTCTTTTGACTCGTATATAAAGTGGTTTCCTGCTCCAGACTTTTTTTTTTTTTTTTTTTTGTTTATGTCGATACGACTATAAGTTTGTGGTGAATATTTGGACGTTACAACTCTTGCAATGCAT
>NC_137468.1:90519096-90706596 GCF_964235325.1 Thermobia domestica
CAGTGGCGGCGGTTGGACGTTAAAAGTGGGGAGGCAAGACATGATCTGAATACAGTATTTGTATGTCAGTGTTACTTTTCCTGGTTGCTTGTAACACTTTGTTAGACTAAAGGCTGTATAACTATTAGGAGGCTGTTATATAGACTAAAGGCTGTATAACTGTATAACTATCTTTTTCAGTTAAAATGCCGTATATCTTGTTTCATATTTTGTTACGTAAATTGACAAGAGCAACACAAGATACTAACTCTTTGTACTCTTATACAACGAAGGTGTAAGAAGAGATCTGATTCCTTGCTCATGAAATCAAAAAATCATAAAATCATGCATCTTAAAATTCTGTCTGGAAAATTGTGTGATCAGATTAGGGACCTATTTAATAACAAATTTTTTGCAAAACAAATAAATAGAAAGGATAATATTAATCAAATAATCATAGTAATGGATAATAAGGCTTGTTCTGCAAAAGTTATATTGAAACTGGAAATTAATGAACAACTCATATTTTTGATTCCACGCATGTTATTATATGTGTTATTACTCTTAGAAAGACAGTGAATACTACAAGCATATGCTACGACATTCAAAGAAATATTTTTGCAGCTTCCCGAAACATGTTCGTTGCCATTAGATACAGTTTTCATTTTCTTGGAATACATCAAAACTCAACAATACTTAGTCACTCCACATTCCAGTTATACAAAATAATCCTAAAACCTAGAATTATGTTGAATTTACTAAATTTAATTGTATAACAAAACTGTATATGTACACCCTTAAACTCGTATATTACACTGCAAAATTATATATTCCTTACTGAGCTCCTTCGTGGCTAAGCGGTAAACGTACGCACCTTTGACGTGGGAGACCTGGGTTCAATTCCCGGAGGGAGCTCACGTGGTTCGGACTCTACGTTAATCATTAAGTTCACGTCTCATATAGCTTCGCTGCTGAACAGGATGTTGAACTGAAAAAAATCAAATCAAAATATTCCTTACTATAAGAAAGAAGAAAAGAACTGTCAATTTTTCAAGAAAAGAACTGTTTTAGGAACTGTCAATTTTTGTGCAATTAAAGAATAACTTGTGAAGGATTTCTTTTCTTGCGAAATGATATCTCAATTAGATCCAGAGCGGCTTACTAACATATCGAGCCCTTGTAAGATGAAATGAAAGTACGCTGGAATCGTCTCGCTCCAACAGCTTAATTTTTGGGCCATTTTTAGTGTCATTTTTAAAACGCAATTTCTGTAGCTTTCTTAACTTCACGGAAAGATAACCAATACGTACTCATGGAACGGCAAATATTTTATGGCACCATTTGTATTCTATGAACCAATAATACATACAAAACTTTATATTTCCAAATGAAACTATATACATTAATGGGTCATTTCAAAAAGTGGAGGGGCAACTGCCCCCCTTTGCCCCCCCTAATCGCCGCCCGTGGTCCTAGGGTTAAAAGTGTATCCTTGTATGGATATTTAGATAGAGGAAATACTAGTTCTTGCCGAATTTCTTTAACTACTTACGATATGTTCCATTATTTTTAAACTAGGGTTTAAAATGTGATTGATTGCGTTTAGGGCGGCTTATAACACTTGATACATGTTCATTAGAACGTTTTATTTTCTATAAAGAATTACCCATTTGATATAAAGAATTACCCAGCAAATTTTGACATTTGAATTTTTTGACACCCTGTATTTACGATAGGAAATGAAGTTATGCCATGTGCATAAATAATTGCTGTTTTCCATGCAGGAGTATTTGCATTAAGGTGCGTGTAATTATTATTATTTAAAATTATATAAATTTTAAAATAACGCTGGCACATGAATTCACATCCATATATGAAAATCTCATAGGTGATATGGTAATGCTCTTAAGTCGTAATTAAATGGTATGTAATTACAGATGTACATGAAAAGTCAGAGTGTTAGAGCTGACGGTGATGAACAGAAGAGGAAGAAAAGAACACATTTCTTTCAACTTGCCTAAGGGGTTTTAAAAGTGACATGACAATTGTGCAGGAAGTTTTAAAACCCCTTAGGCAGGATCTTTCAAGTGAAAAATTTTTGTTCTTTAGTCGTCAAAAGAGAGGGGATGGGATAGATGATTTGAGTACGAAACTACATTTATACATATAAACTAGTTCTCTCTTTGGTCAACCCTAGCACACTGATAAGCATCAAATATTTTCTGGGCGCTAAGTATACGATATTATATGTGGGCGCTAAATCTACGGGCGCTAAGTGCACTCCACGTGTTGTTCAGGGCGGGGGAAGATGCATAGAGTAAAAAAGGTGTTGTGGATATCCAGCATCTGCACAACAAAATAATAATAAAAGAAAGAATGAAAATTCGTCAACCCATATAAAACACGTTAATCTCACTGTGTTGGGAAATGTGAATGTTGCTGCTCAACTAGATGCTGCTTATAGCCGGTCCGTTGAGAATCAATCAAAAATTGACACAAAACAGGTACGTGCTCAATATAATCATCAATTCGGTTTTGTGGCGTCTCCGAACTTGCTTTAAGAAGACATGATGAAACAGACTCTTCTTCAAATCCATGAGTATTTAGTGGATTAATTAATTTCAGCGCTGAACTTGAAAGCGCTCTCAAGAGTTATTTAGAAAACCCAATAATTTTTAAGGGTACGTCAAAAATCATACCAAGTGAGCTTCTCCATTGCATGTTAGAAGTATACCATGAAAAAATCGCTATTATTGTTTATACTATTATTATTATTATTATTATTAGTAGTAGTAGTAGTAGTAGTAATAGTAGTAGTACTACTACTAGTAGTAATATTTATTATTATTATTATTAAATTGTTATTATTTATAATAATATTAATAATAATGAAAAACGAGTTCATATATTGTGCACCACCTAAAATTCGAAGCATGAGCCGCCACTGCTAATGAGGAGAAAGAAACCCCCTCATACTAGGAAGGAGATTGTACGTACGCAACAAACAAAACAATTGCCTATTCCTTGGATATTCGATGCGCTTCGAAATACAAAGTAGCTTTTTCGAGTCATACCTAGCCTACAGAACATTTTTTTCGTTAAAAGAATGGATATACAGTATCTTTCCTTCGAGAACCGAGATGAGACGAAATATTTTTTTATACTTCTCGACTCGTCCTGATTCTAATCTCGAAAACGAGAGTAGAGTTTGCCATGATTGTCGTCTCGTCTCGAGTTTGAAAATGTACTCGTCTCATGGGCAACAACAGTGAAGATATTAACGAATTGACTCTATTAACGGAATCGGCCGAACTAATCGTCATTCTATTTATGTATTGTAAGAAAATTCAAAAATTCACTTTCATTTAAAAGTTATCGTGTAAAGTAACGGGCGGACGGACACGCGTACTAACAGTACAATCTTATAAGTCACTGTGAGACCCTAATAAATAAGTAAACGCATTTCATGTTTCATTTTCTTAGTTAAATTCGAAATGAAATGAAATGAAATTTTTCAGTTTTACGTCCCACGCTTATACCAGTTATGCTAAAGGAGATGGTGATTATGAGAAATAAATAAAATGGTGGAATGAAGAAAGTGGGAGGAAACGGGAGAATCCCGAGAAAACCCACGCACGCGGTGTTTGTCCACCACAAAGTTCACTTGGCGGGGGGTAGGATCGAACCCGAGACCCCAAGGACCAGCGGTGAACGCTCTACCACTGAGCCACCGCGGGCCAGCTAAATTAGAGGTATACGGTACTTGTTAACGTACAAGTCAACAAATACATATCAATAACATACAGAAAAACTGTCGTATGATGTTTGATATAGAAACCTATTGTCATTTTTTTTTATTTTCTGTGATTAAATTTAAATACTACTATTAGATAAATGAAAAACGGATTTTAATTTTCTTAATTTCCTGTATATTCATGTTAGTATGAAATATATTTCTCGTCAAGTATATCTGAAAAGTGTAAGAATTTCTTTTAGTATAATCGTGGCAATTTAAGCTAAAGTGTTTGAAGCGTTATGGTATAGTCTATCTAACATAATTTTACTGCGTGTTGTATATTATACTTTGTGACAAACAATATACTAAGCATATTCTTTCTATCACAAAATGTTCAAGGTCTCATTAGTGTTCAGACAACACGATAGCTAATGCATTTTCTTCTCTGATAAAACCCTAAATTAACATTATCTAATGAGTGTTTGCTCAATTTATTCTATACTAAAACGTCTGGCGATTTCTTCTGGCTGTCAAGAAGGAAGTTTGTAAAAAATATTCTTCAAGCCACATTCAGATTAAATTTCATTAAATCAATTACGCGTATCATAAATGAGAGCTGAAAATAAGACATGGCAATTCTGAATCACAACAGAATTCTACGTCATTACTGGTTCCCAAGTTTCAATGTATGAATAAATGAAGCAAGCGTAGGTATGCTTCTAGCATTCGACTCATTTACATGTGAGTGTGGGTGTGGAGATGTCCGTCTGTCGTCTGTCAATTCCATGATAACTCTCGCAAAATTTACCAAATTTTAATGAAATTTGGTACATGGTCTTCTGCAACCATGAGAAATAAACCTATTGTTTGGTGTTGAAATCCATGAAGAACAAACGTGGAATTATTCTGATCTCTGCTCTAAGAGCTTAATATGGTTATGTCCAATAGAATTCTGCTACTGATGGCAACGAGGCAGATTTATTAGTTGCGCCCCACAGTTCCGTACCAACCATTGTAGAATAAGAATTTTGGCAATAATGGCTTGTATAAAATCTCTATATAATTTAAATTGAAGTCGTTTGGTTGCATTTATTTATGATTGTATGCATGTCTGAACAGTCTAGAAGGAATTATGCTCACTCCCTTTGGTACCGGTGATGACTTGACGTTTCATCACAGAACGTCTCCAACAATACTGATAATCTTTTTTGCAAGTTGAACTTTCGCTCTTAGGATGTTGTTTCTATCTCTTCATTGTTAGCAAAAGGATGGAAAGAGCGCAAAGCAATGTAATATTTGGGGATATTAGATACTTTGTAGTAACAATATAGTGAGAATAGATTTTTGATCTAATATAGTCTATTGGCATTATCCTTGTTGGCTCATCTCGTTGAAATAACACACAAAGAGTTATTTTTCCTTTAGGGAGGGGCACATGCCTCTTTCTGACCTTTATTTCAGTTCAAGATTGAGAAAAAAACAATTTCAGAAATTATTTCTTGTTCATCGTTTTTAGTTTTGTTGTTTTTTACCTCTAATACATTTTTTAAACTTTTAGACTGACTCGTCATAACTTTGGAGGAAAAGCTACAAGTAAAGAAAAAAAGAGTGAGAGAAAGAAAGAAAGAAAGAAAAAGTAAGGTGGAAAAACCAAAGGGGAAACACCGCAAGACACAAAAGTCTTGCAGTGGTTTGTTGAGAACTAAAGATAGATCACATTCAGAATTATTTCCATATTTAACTAAATAAAACCAACATTTAAATTAACTTGTTTGTTGTCAGGTTGTTAAAGCTCGTCAGCATTGACTTCATGTTTGAAGACGTTGAATTGCAGGAAGTTACAAATTATTTTGACATATTTCGCAAAGAATAACGACTGCATCGTCTGAAATGCATTTCTGAATATACAATGCAACCTGTAAGTTGTCCACCTGTTTATGTCGGTCTTTTTCCTATAAAATCTCCATTTTCCCGTAAGACGTATGTTATTTCTTATTCTATGAGTTGGTCACCAGTCTATCTTGAAACTTGGGCGGATTGAAGCAACGGTGCTCCTATATTGCTTAATGTTAAATTCTCATCTGCATGTTGGACATTTATGTAATCTTATTTGTTACAAACTCATTCGGAACATATTTTACTGTTCTGTGTTCCAGGAGGTCAGTAAGCCGATAGGGGGGAGGGAGAGGAAATACTAATTGAAAGTAACTTCTCCAAAAGTACAGCAAGAGGTATTATTCTTTATTGCTTTTTCGACTATTCAGAAAGTGTATCAATAGATTAATGCCATTAAAGTTTCTCATTCATATTCTTTACTTCAAGACCCGAAGATCGTTTCGTAGTTCAGCCAGGTGAATTTATATGTATTTTTGTTTTCGTCACATCTTCGAATCCTTTTTCTCCTTGGGGAGCTTGCAGGAATTTAGAAGAATGACAATCGGATACATGTTGCTCAGTGTAAAAAAGAAAACCCAGACAGCATGCTTGCTTGTCACAAGCTTGTCTGTCGCTTTTATTTGATTTTATTTCGCTTTCGCTTACACAAAAGCTTATTTTTGCTTACAAACAATGTACAGAACAAGGCAGGATCAGATCCGACTCAAACTTCGCCCAGAGGACACATAATTGAAATGAAGAAAAAATGCCAAATTTTAGCTACCCTCATCCAGAAACACCGGAGATATGCTCCGCAACATAACGCACCACGCGACAATATGATATAAGGTAAACGTCGCAAGATACCCATTTATGTCAAAAACGGAAAGGATGGGCACCACCAAAATGATATCAAGATATTTGATATGCTATAACACTGACTTGGTAGCCATCTTGAAAACCGCGATTTTGGATATAGCTTAAGGTATTGAAATGAGAAGCAGGATATGTGATATATCAATCTAAGGTAAAATGCAAAAGGAAAACCAATGATGTAACCGCGAAAAACATATGTGTAATGGTGTGGACGGGACGAAGTGTGGAAGACTCTGGCAAAACAAACGTGTATTCGAAGGACAGAATAATAGGGCAAGACCCCCACGACAATGATACGCGACAAGTAACTGCAACAGTGTCTGTGCATGAAAGTGCATCCGCCTTGACAAATTATGCCTTTCGAGAATAATGGGTTTCCGTTTGGGACAGTGAAAACCATAGTTATAACCCACGATACGAGCGCTCATTTGGAGACAACATAAACTACAAAGGACTATCCCTTATAGAACAGTAATTTGGTAGCTCTCTCCAGAGTATAGAAGTCATCATCTTGGATTGGTGATTAAAAGCATGACCTACCTGGGATTGAAGCCCACTCCTAGACAACGTTTTGTACGTTTCTTGTTCAATTTTCTTGCTGTTTCGTGTAAACAAAGGACATTTCGGCCCACGAAGCAAAGTGTGTACGAATGAAAAAGCCCAGCCATGTTCTAGCTTACATTTCTTTACGAATATTTCTTTTCCTTGACGCGGTTTGCTACACTATTTCGCGACGGTACCAAACAGTCACAATATCAGAGAAAGGCAGCGTTCTGCATTGACTCGATGAATTCCATGAGTTGTTGCAATCTCTCACTAGAAGGCTAGTTTACCACATAATGAGACTACTCGAATTGTGCCTACTGGTTTCACTTGCACATATGGAACGAAGTGAACGTGACTGCAGGGGCCGACCAGTGAGAAGTGATAGTGTGTTATTGGCATACGCAAGCCAAAACGCTCAATATTCTATATAGTGAATGTGTCCGCAGTATCGTTCATCTACAAACACCAATGTAGAGCTGCTATGGCGAACCCTCTCAATCTGGTGTTACTGATGCAAAGAGTACTTCCAAAACAAGTGTACGTCCTATCGACAGAACCGACAGTGGACGAATGACAAGAAACTGAACACATGCTGGAGATTTTGAACAACCACGATGTAACAAAAGTGAATGTGGATGAGACTCTAGAAACCAGTAGACACAATTCGAGTCGTTCCATTTTGTGGTAAAC
Source organism: Thermobia domestica (assembly GCF_964235325.1). Taxonomy (NCBI): domain Eukaryota; kingdom Metazoa; phylum Arthropoda; class Insecta; order Zygentoma; family Lepismatidae; genus Thermobia; species Thermobia domestica. Next base: position 90,526,799 of record NC_137468.1, read on the forward strand.
TAGCCTTCTAGTGGGAGACTGCAACAACTCATGGAATTCATCAAGTCAATGCAGAACGCTGCCTTTCCCTGATATTGTGACTGTTTGGGACCGTCGCGAAATAGTGTAGCAAACCGTGCAAAGAAAAATAAACATTCGTAAAGAAATGTAAGCTAGAACATGGCTGGGCTTTCTCATCCGTACACACTTCGTTTCAGATAGTGTTGTTTAAACAAATATGGGCCGAAATGTCCTTTGTTTACACGAAACAGCAAGAAAATTGAACAAGAAACGTACAAAATGTTGTCCAGGAGTAGGCTTCAATCCCAGGTAGGTCGTGCTTTTGATCACCAATCCAAGATGATATTTCCTACACTCTGGAGCGAGCTGCCGCATTGCTGTTCCATAAGAGATAGTCCTTTGTAGTTTATGTTGTCTTCAAAAGAGCGCTAGCATCGCGGGTTGCAACTGCGGCTTTCACTGTCCCAAACGGAATCCCAATATGCTCGAAAGGCATAGTCTGACAAGTCGGATGCACTTCCATGCACAGACACTGTTGCAGTTACTTGTCGCGTATCATTGTCGTGGGGGTCTTGCCCTATTATTCTGTCCTTCGAATACACGTTTGTTTTGCACTTTGTCCCGTCCACACCATTATACATATGTTTTTCCCGCTTACATCATTGGTTTTTCTTTTGCATTTTACCTTATATTGATATATCACACATCCTGCTTCTCATTTCAATACCTTACGCTATATCCAAAATCGCTGTTTTCAAGATGGCTGCCAAGTCAGTGTTATAGCATATCAAATATCTTGATATCATTTTGGTGGTGCCCATCCTTTCCGTTTTCGACATAAATGGGTATCTTGCGACGTTTACCTTATATCATATTATCGCATAGTGTGTTATGTTGCGGAGCATATCTCCGGTGTTTCTGGATGAGGGCAGCTAAAATTTGGCATTTTTTCTTCATTTCTATTATGTGTCCTCTGGGCGAAATCTGAGTCGGATCTGATCCTGCCTTGTTCTGTGCGTTGCTTGTTAGCGCAAGCTGTAGTGCGGGCAACCGAAGATTGACTTGTGAGACGCTTTTCTTTAAATTGAAGTAAAAAGCCAGCGCGTGTTCGATTTTCAGTTGTTCTCAAGAGCCAGGTGATGCTGATCTCTTAACTTTCGGCGACAAAATAGTGTTTTGTAGCGTCTTTTTAGCATTCACCTTGAATAAAGGACAAAGCTTAATTATTTTTTTAAATTGTGACATCTAGTACTCTAGTCCAACGTACCTATAATGTTGCTCTTTATTTCCTCATATTTCGGTAACCATGAGGCATAGTGAAATGTGGTATTTACGTATAAAGCATAAATGTGAACATAGATGGCAGCAGATTCGAGCCAACTTATTTCGCGAAAGAATACAAAACTGTTGCAGATATTTTAATATGAACTTAAAGTTTAACTTATAAACTTTATCTGAATACTGTGGTTAAAGTATAAACATTTTCTTGCGTTTTTATATAAAAAGGTAGAAATTTCAAATACTCGCAGCTAATATAGCAAGATATTTGATATTGGTAAGAAACAACTTCGGGTTGTTTATCATCTTCTGGGTCGATAGCAATATCGACTGTATCAACTGTGACGTACCAAACGTCAGAACAGTTGTCTTTTGAGAAACCCTATCCCACTTCCTGGTCGAAGAAGCTTCATACTGTGTGTAACCGCTGAGAAACTCATCAAACCCACCTCAGCTGATACCAACGCAGTTGGCAAGCGTCTTCAGGCCCACCTAGACTACTATCCGAACGGGTGGTCTTCATATAACCTTACCTTACCTACTACATCTGGCGGCTTAATAAGCTTGAGTAATGGATCCTGGACCAGGTCCAGGGCATCCCAGATTACCACACCAAGTTGTTCAGGGCCCCTCTATTCCATCAGCGAAAGGGGATAAGCGGAAGGATCGGCAAGAAGTCTATTCAAATACTATAGGAACTTCACATTTGCCATCCAATGCATCCGCTCCTATCAATACGAACCAAGTCACGCATGCTTCAAAACGACCTCATACATTGAGTGAATCATCATGTTCTTCTAATGAACTCATGGGCGCAGACTTTCCGCCGCTCAAGGCATCTTCTAAGCCACCGATTTATGACTTCCTTCTAACAAATTATGCCGCTACATACCAGGATCTTCGTCAACTTTATCTACGAATTTTGAAATATGTACCTCGTACTAACATCAAACAACTCATCCATACCAAGAATGGTATCATTGTCCGCTCACCAGATCCGAACATAGCTTCTACCATACGTAATACTTACTCTTGTGAAATTTTCGGACCATCAGCTGATCTCAAGAAACTAACTCCCAAACAAGTAAAGCAACCTCCACCTCCTCGTAAACCGCCGGCACTTTCTGTTATACGAGGCGTGGACCCACAATTCAGCGATGAGGAAATCGCCAAAGAATTACAGCTGGAAGGACATTCACTAATAAAGTGCATTCGTATTAAGAACACAAGTGGTTCTACCTATATGGTACGGGTTCTTACGAATTCCCAAGACACGATAGACAATCTTCTTAGCGACGGTGCTTATATCTATTTAAAACGTCATAGAGTTGAACCCTCTCGCTCCTCGCCACCTCTACCTGTTCGATGCGAGCGCTGTCAGTCGTATAATTCACATTGTACGTCTGAGTGTAAAAATCAATTAAAGTGCGGCTTCTGTTCAGGACCTCATGCAACAAAGGCCTGTACGAATCTCCAAAACCCTCCTAAATGCTCGACTTGTAACTCGCAGCATCCCACTTACAGCTATAAGTGTAAGGCGAAACCGGGAGCAGAACCTCTTAAATCCGAACTCATTGTACCTATTCGTCCGCATGAATCACCAGACAATACCCCTGCTCCAGTTTCAGCTTCTCAACCTCTCACGATCAATCAATTTCTCACATTTCTCACAGTCTCTTTACAAAACATCCATCCGTTTCTCTGACAACATATCCTTCAGCAAATTCATCTCGCTGCCAAAAGCATCTTCCACATTAATTTCACTGGCACATACTCTGGCAACTATGTTCATTTTCATTCAACTCCTTATGAAACTGCCGTTTAACACCTTGCTTCACCCACTGCTTATCACTGTGATTATGGCCATTAATTTCTTATTTCTAAATATTCGTTCATTAACTAAACATAAACCCTTGTTTGAACTGCTTTTGGAGGAACACATTCATTGCTTCTTACTGAATGAAACCTATCTTACTACTGCCTCGCTCTGCAAAATTCCCTCATACCATCTACTCCGTCACGACTGCCTCCTGCCCTCACGTCGTGCCAACGGTGGGGTAGCTATTGGATTTCCTCCTTCAATTCCCCATAGACTCCATAGCTCCGGGATACAATCTTTGCCTGAACATCTTATCACTACTCTATATTTACCACAATGTTATGTAACAGTGGCTACCATATACATCCGACCTGGACGTCCCATTCCTTTGCAGTTCTTCCAGTTTATTTCCGACTCCTTTCGCAACTATGTTATCATGGCTGACATCAACTTCCACAGTCGCTCTGACAGACAAAAATCTGACCTTCGCACATATATCCAAACCCATACTACTGGCTTTATCCATTACCTTCCAAAACCTACCCGACCGACCAGTAACACTACACCCGACATCGTTATTACTTCATCCAGCTTACTCTCCCAGATACAAGTGGCTGTTCTTGATCCCATGGGCAGCGACCACGTGCCCGTCACACTTACCATTACTCCACACAGCCAGCATCATCTAGTTCCTTCCGCCTTACCTCCCAGACTCATACCTCGTTATGACAGGGCAGATTGGCCGAACTATCGATCTTATCTCACCACTCACTTAGAAAACATCCTTGCTCCCACCACTGAACAAGATCTATACGACACTCTCCACACGATCACCCAAAGCATACATCAAACCTCCTCTAAATATATACCTCAGACGTCTCTTCATCCATACAAACCGACATTACCGCCTCAATATTTGCCTCTGATTCGTCGCTCGCGACAATTCTATAGGGACTACAAACGTGCCGGTAATGTGGAATCGCTTCGATTATCTCATGAATACCAACGAACTGTTCATAATTACATTGTAGCGTACAAGAAACGAACCTGGATCAAAACCTGTAATAACTTAGCAGAAAACACGCATTCCACAAAATTCTGAAAGCGCTTTAATCGACTAACTGGTAAATCTTCTAGCACTGCTTATCCGTTACTTGAGAATAACACTCCTATCCTTACTGATACCGAGAAAGCCGATGCATTCGCACATTATTTTCAGGATGTTTTCACCCCACTCCCACCTGCCGCACCGAATCGTCTCCATCCTGCTGATCATCTTAATCTTCATGCCCCTGCCTTGCAACCAAATCTCAATAACACTCTCCCACCCAATTCACCTCTCACCGTTCCCATCACAGTTGCTGAAATTCAGAACACCATTGCTCGTAAACGCAATATAGCTCCTGGAATTGATACTATCACCTATCGACATATATAAGAGGGTCCTTATGTTCTTCTTTATTTACTCTCCCTAATTTTTACTTTTGTTCTCCGCACAGGATTTATTCCTGCCGACTGGAAGACTTCTAAAACCTTAATGTTTCTGAAACCCGGTAAGACAGCAACATCTGTTTCATCCTACCGTCCTATACAACTTACTCTAGTGTTCAGCAAAATCCTTGAACAAATACTAGTCTCCCGCCTTCATATTCATCTCACTACTCATGACTCCATCCCCATTCATCAAGCAGGCTTTAGACTATCCTTTAGTATTAATGATCAACTTCTTCGTCTCACTACACATATCACTAATCATTACAATCTCTCGAAACCTTCTTGTCTTGTGCTCTTTGATTTAGAAAAAGCATTCGACAAAGTTTGCACATAGGCCTCCTATATAAACTTTCTTTCTTTCGCCTTCCCTATTGCTATATTCGCTTCATCTTTCACTTCCTTTTTTGCCGCTTGACATATGTCTCCATTAACAAGCATCTCTCGCATCCTGTCTTCATCAATTCCGGTGTTCCACAAGGTTCCGCCCTTTCACCTTTACTCTATCTCTTATACGTGGCGGACTTCCCTCGCCTTCCCTCAAATGTTAGTCTGTTCCAATACGCTGATGACACAGCATTCCTAGCCACTGGTACCACCATTTATCAGATCAACCATACTCTCCAACAGGCCATAAATTCTTTCTACTCCTGGTGTGAACACTGGCGTCTCAAAATCAATGCAGATAAAACTCAGGCAATTGTTTTTCTTCCTCCACGTACTCGCAGCCGTATCCATCGTAACCCCACCAGGCTCCACATCCAAGTCGATAATTCACCTATATTTGCAAGTAAAACAGTTACATATCTCGGCATAACCTTCGATTCACAACTGAAATGGAATGCTCATCTTAAACGCATTACAACCAAAGCCACAAACCGCCTTAACCTCCTCCGCCGCCTCCTAGGTACCACTTGGGGTCTCCAAGCAACAACCGTCTTAAACACCTATAAAGTCTTCATGCGTCCCGTCTTGACGTATGGGTATACAGCTTGGGTAGATGCACCAATTTCCTTTTACAAACGCTTACTCATTTTAGAACGCCATGCCCTACGTCTTGCTTACCGTATCAGGCTTCCTAGTCCTACACGAGACCTATATGCTCGGACCCCCTTCGCCAACCTTCTGTACCACCTTGAAGACTTGCGACTTCGCTATAAAACGAAGCGATTCCAGACACACCATCCTATGCTATTCGACACCATGCATCGTGATGCTACTTTCCGCAAGACCTCTGCTCTCTTACGCCATACACCGTTATCTATATTATTCACTCTTTACCATTACACTCTCCCGCCCAATAGTCCATTTCTACCCCTCGTCGAAGATTACATCACAGACTTGCACTCACCTTACATTCTTCCATCATATGTCGCACAGTAATCCTTCTGTACTAACAGGGCTCCCCATGTCTCCATTATATCCAGAGCAGCCCCTGGATAAGAAGATAACCTGCATTCGTCCGACTAACATTTTCCCTGTGTTGTGTCGTCAATAGCACCTCACTTTCATCTCATCACATGATCGTCATTTTCTATAGTATCGCTCATACATATATTAATTTGTATTGTATATATTAACTTGTATTGTATATATTAATTTGTATTGTATATCTTATTTCGTACTGTAATAGTTGTACTCAAATCCTGGCTCACTTTCCATTCCTAATGATTATGGCCAAAAGGCCATAATGACCATTATTGATTTGGATTTATTTAAATAAAATTAATAAATAAGACCCTCTCTTAACAACCTACATGTACTGTAACATCCCCAACTTCCTTCACTCCCTCATTCCGAATAAAGGGCGTAACCCTTTGGGCGGGCGCTAGCCTCGGCTAGCAAAAAAAGCGTTGTTTATGAACTGGCCACCTGGAGCTCTAACCAGGTTAAAAAATAGGGTATCTGTAGGTGGTGGAGAAAAATAAGCCAGTCACTTAGTATTTTCATCCCTGTTGTTTGAATCGCGAACTTCCTAAATACGGTTGGATTAATTACCTCTCTGAGGATTAAGGAAACAAACATCGAGCTGATTTTAAGCCTCCACGGAGGATAACACACCAAATTGATCCTTACTGTTGACAAACTTGCTGTTCTCTTAGGTTAACGATTTGTTTTTGATATTCTCTTCGGAGGCTGATATCACCGAAACTAGTTGACAACTTTGGCACCTCCACCGGCTAATGATTTATATTAGTGTTTCCTCTTCAGAGGAGTAGGCACCTTAATAAACTCCACCCTTAGAGCTTTGCTCTAAGACCATAGCATATACAGGGACCGTCAGTAAAGTCTTTTGTGGTAAGCTGGCGCCATCTCCCAGTTTAGTTATAAATATGGCTTCTCAGAAGATATCAACAAAAGCAGATAAAAAAAAGTACAGTCACCCCGGATTCCAGGTCTCAGGGGCAAAATAATAAAATCTACCTACAAACCAGAAGATTTTCTAGTGCCTTTAGGCAACAAGAATCAAACAGCCGCCCCAGCGAAATCGAAAACAACTACACTTAAGTAGTCCAGTGCTTCACAACCATCCACTTCGAGTAAGCCTGAAGATATGGATTTCACGGTAGTAGGAACGCTAAAACGATGTAGGTCTTCTTTAGCAAACATCAACAAGGCAGAACACTTCATTAATAGTCCCTCGGAATATCCACCTCTCCCACTCAGTAATTAGTTCGATGTTTTGTCCCCAGCACAATCAGATAATGCTAGTACTAGCACTAAAACTGCTACAACAAATCACCCACCCAGTTTCAAGCCTCCTCCGGTTTTCATCTACGGAATTACCAACACCTATACATTTATTAAGACCTTGTCACGAGCATTGAAGGAACCTCCTCTAGCTTAGCCCACTAAGGATCGCATTCGGATTCAAGCGGCAAATAAAGGTGATTATAATTCTATCAAGACTTATTGCGAACAAACGAAAACTGAGTATGCTACAGGGGTAGCAAAAAGTGAAAGGCCTATTAAGGTAGTTGTCCGAAAACTGCCGAATTGACACTGACTTAGACGATCTGAAGGATGAATTTATCCGACTGGGCTAGAAACCAACAAGCGTTCATCAAATGACTCGCAAAAGCAAGACGGATAACAAGAAAATTATGATGTCACTGTTTTTGATGCTTTGGAACGAACTGCAGCTGTTAAGGAGATATATGCTATCAACAACCTACTTCATTACAAGGTCCAAATCGAACTATACAAGCCTCCCTCGGTGCTACAATGTTACAGATACCAACGCTTGGGGCATTCACAGGACACCTGCCAAGCGCATCCGCGCTGTCTCAAATTTGGGCAAATTCATTTTACCCAGTCCTGCAGTAAATCAGACTCCTCCACACCCTCCCCGTGCGCAAACTGTCAGGGAGATCACCCGGCAAATTACCGTGGCTGTCCGGTATTCAAATACTATTCTGAGGCTCTTAAATTGTCGGCATAGCAGCCGAGGAAACTTCAAGATAATGCCGAGAAAAGTTTCAACAAACCATCAGCAGAGACAATTTCCAATCCCACTATTGTTAATATCCAACCTATGGCTACGTACAATGAAGACGCTGAAGCTTTCACTGCTTCCCACACCCAACCAGCTTCTGCCGAAAAACAGGAGAGCCCTAAAGAAGACCTAGACCTAAAGTCAATTCTTTCATTCCTCAAGGGGTTACATTTCCACAAAATAATAACGCATATTAAACGTGGTATTACCCGTTTCCGACAAGCAGCAGATTCAGCTTCCAAGGCTGCAGCAGTAATAGAAACAATAGCGGAAATGGTTGACGATGGCTGTTTCTAACTCCAGCGTCCTACATCATACACTTATTCTTGCTACATGAAATGCAGATGGTCTCGAGGGGCAGAAACAAATGCTTATTAGATTTCTCACACACAATAGAGTTGATATCATGTTTATACAAGAAACACACTTTACCGCTCGGATCACTACTTGGCGACTACCCAATTATATTGTCTACCCACAGGATAGAGTGGGCAGACAGAAACAAGGATTACTACTTATAATCAAAAAGGCATTCCTAGTCAGGTTAATTACAATACCACCCCTACTTACATTGGAGGCACTTGCTGTTGAGCTAATAACTCCAGGCGTTCCATTAATATTGGTCACCGGGCACAGGTCCCCGGCCACACAACTAGAACCCACTGACTTCGATGTTATTTGTAACTTAGGGCCAAAAGTAATCTTAGCTGGAGATCTTAATGCTAAACATGGAGAATAGAACTCTATTACTCCAAACACTGCTGGAGACGCTTTACACCAATATCTCCTCACGTCCAACTTCATCGTCAGCGCTCCACTAGATCCAACTCATCATCCAAATTTCGGCGGACAACCCGATGTGCTTGACGTCGCTCTTTGCAAAGATGTATTCTTTACCGTCCATCCTTATGTCATTTCAGATTTAGACTCTGACCACGATCCAGTCATTTTTCACGTCTCACACCGCAGCATCGCTCATTCTGCCCCTATCTTTAGGCAAATAGAAACCGATTGGGATATATTTAAACAAAAACTAAACACTATGATCGATCTACGAGATCCGCCAGCCACCATTGAGGACATCGACCAAGCGGTTTCTCACATCACATTAGCACTTCCAACAGCAGAGGCAGAGAGCTCCACTATCAAAATCTCTCCAACGCACACAGGTCAATGCGACAGTCTACATCTGCATATCTATCTTCATTTAAAACGTTGGGCTAGACGCCGATGGCAGCACACACTACACGCAGCATACAAAGCATTATGGAATAAACTGCATGCGAAGCTCAAGATGCTCTCACAGCGACAAAATCAACATTACTGGGAAGATACTTTTCGAGATATCACAGCAAATGACCGTAAAATTTGGGCATACTCTAAACCCTTTCAGCGTGCTACAAATGCTTCCAGAACTAGAGTCCGTCAAGGACCACAAGGACTGACTCAAGACCCTCAGTCGCAAGCACATATTTTCGCTGACTCTCTGGAAGAACAGTTCCAGCCTAATAGAGCACGTCTTGATCCCTATCTCAAACAGCACATTCGAACCACACTATATAGCATAAATACACAAAACTCTACACATGACATCAACTTAGTTACACCTCGAGAAATACAAAGACATATCAAATGTCTGCCGGCGAAGACAGCATTTGGTCCCGACAGAATTCGATCTGAGATCCTAAGACACCCAACTAGAAAACAACTGGTCTTCCTAACCTATTTATTTAATGCTATCTTTCAATTATGCTATTTCCCGAAGACCTGGAAGGAAGCTCGTATTATCACCATCCCCAAGCCTGGGAAGAATCCACTCCTCCCGGAAAACTATAGGCCGATAAATCTTCTGTCACACCTCAGTAAACTCTTTGAACGTGTGTTTCTCTAGAGGCTGAAACAGCATGTAGTTACTAGAGACCTTCTACCATTCCATCAGTTCGGGTTTCGTGCCCAACATAGCACTACTACACAACTCGTGCGAGTAGTAGATCATTTAACAGTGGCTTTCAACAGAAAACAACATACCCTTGGAGTCTACCTGGATGCCTCAAAAGCCTTTGATAAAGTCTGGTTAGCTGGACTACTATATAAAATATACACGCAATGTTTTTCAGATCGTCTTCTGCATTTAGTGCGTTCCTACCTCATTGGCAGAAAATTTCATATGTCTGTTGACGGTGTTAAATTCACGTCTATACCTATTAAAGCATGTGTTGCACAAGGCGCTGTACTTTCACCGCTTTTATATAATCTGTATACAGCAGATATCCCGACCTTACCCCATTGCTTTGTTACAACCTACGCCGATGATACTGCCTTTTTCACGACCAGTAGCTCACTTGCACAATGCTACATCTACATGCAACGTCAACTCATAGGTTTTCAGGAATGGACAAGACGTTGGAGAATCAAAATCAATGCAGACAAAAGCTGTGCTGTCATCCACAGTCGGAGACGCATCCGCGCCCCTTGAAATCTAAACTATGAGAACGTACGCATTCCTCATGCTACGCACGCCAAATACTTGGGTGTAACCTTAGATCGTGGTCTAACGTTCGCCGCACACATCAGAGACATAAAACAGAGAGCATTACGAAAAATCTCAGCGTCGTACCCCATCTTGCGCTGTAGCTCCCTTTCTCAGGAGGTCCGAGTTCACATCTTCAAAATGATAGTCCTGGCTACATCTCTTATGCATGCCCTGCCTGGCAACATGCTTCACATAGTCACATACAAACTCTCGAAAGTGTGCACACTCGAGCTGGTCGTATAATCACTGGTCACGACAGATATACACGAAACAGCCACATCCTGAAAGACTTAGAACTACCCACTGTCAGAGACGTTCTACGGCATCTCCACAATAAGTTCTGGTGTACTTTATCCAGATATACAAATCCAGCTATAGCTAACATCGGCACCGAATGCGCTCTGCGGAACGTCCATCGAACACCACGCATTTAACATCTCTCCAGAACTGGTAAAGCAGTCATAATCAGCTACTCTGCGACAGTTGCAGATGTAGTCTCCCATACATAACAAAACAATAGTAACATCCAACAAACCACTAGCACATCTTGGTATATTCTTTATAACACATTACTCATGGAGTCAGGGGCTCTGGCCAGATACTCTATACATAACCACAAAATTACCGTGACCGTGTTGTTTATCACAACAAAACCGTTATGATTATGAATATTTTGGTTTTTTGTAGAAGCAGATCGGAGTCATGAATGTCTTCACAGCTGTGCATTTGCTTCAATAATTAAAAAAGTGAGGAAAGTTTGTGTCTTAGATGATGTTTTTGATGTGCTTAAGGATTATAGCATGGATTTCTTACTGTTGTATGTTTTATCTAAATTCGCTTCCAAGAAGCTTAATAAGGTTTGCCATTGATAAGTTACGCTTATACTTGGCTTGCGTTTGAGATAATTTGACTTGCGTTTTACTTGTGAAGACAAGCTTGCCGAAAGCCTTGTCCTGATGTAACTAGCTTGCTTGCTACAAGCTTGCAGCAAGCAAATTGGCTTGCATAGTATAGCTTGCGACAAGCCAATTGACCTGCAACGGCAAGTTTGCAGCAACTTTGCAGCAAGTTTAAATTGATGTCTGGAAAGTTGATAAGATATAGTTTGCACATAAATAAAACCAACTTTTTCCCTCGAAGGTCAAGACCTATGGATTACATTATTACAGGAAAGAGCAGGTCAATCTTCTTGCGTATCCTGATGACAATGACAAGTGGCTAATCTATTGTAATAGTGACAATATTTGGTTCATTGATAGTCCGAAAGAAACCTTAATGCCCTTTTGATAGTGTTGACAGATTCATGGGCGCCCGAAGGGGAGGGCAAGGTGGGGACCGAGCCCCTCTGGCTTACGAATATGTATTAAATTTCTTAAGGTTTTCTTAATACTGATTAAAAAAAACAGCAAACGTAATACAGCAATCAGATATTTGAGCCCCCCAGAAAATTGTCTTCGGGCTCCCATGGACAAATTTACTCCTGATGACAAAAGTTGATTTAGTTTTTAATTCTTCTATGTAAAAAAAAAAAAAAGAAGAAGTCTCACTAGTCAACAACTATTTTCCAGATACACAATCGTTCCCGTTTGGTGTTTCAATGCTGAGAGCGGCGGAGAACATTCTGAGTATTTCCTGGAGCTAATATTTCACCTTATCTCTTCAATCGTCATAGGAGAAGGAGAAAGAAGAACAAACTATGTGGTGTAGCATTTTGTAGCTAATTAGCATATTCAAATTGCATTTAAAATTCAGTCTGCGAGTAAGATAAGGACATTTTCATATCTCGGAAATAAATTTTAATATGTATTAGTTATAAAATATAAACTAATATAGATAATAGTTAATAGTTTCAGTAGAAATGGTTATAACGATCTATAATAGTTTTGTTTCTAAAATCCTTTATTTTCTGCAAGTTAATCACCTGTCTATCAGAGGTGGATCTAGTCCGGGACCGGGGGGCCTGGGCCTCCATTTTTTGAGTGACAAAAATAATTGAAGTTATTATTTATATATTTTTGAAAGTTTATAGTAAACTTATGATATATCTATCATAGTCTGGCTTGTGGTTGGCCCCCAGTTTTTACCTTCTAGATAGATCCGCCTCTGCTGTCTAAGTTGACCAGTTTGCAGTGGAACCGATTGTGGCCAACATAGACAGGTTTTAGTGTAGTTAACATTTGAGCCAAACTGATATTTTAAAATTTCATTTTGATTTAAAATGTATCATAAGGATCAGGATGAGAGGGATACAAATATATCTTTCAAATGTTTTCAATAAACATATTCTTTCCATGTGAAGAGCAGTCATTTCAGCTAATTTTTGATAAATTCCACCTCTACCTGGCTACAGACGGTAATGAAGTCCGTAGCATTCAAACTACTTTATTCAGTGTCCACAAATAAAAAACGTACTTAAAGGGTTCAGATTTAAGATAAACTTTTTTTGTATTTCAGTATTCAAGTAGGACCTTAAATATTTTTGTGTTAAAGCATCACGTGTAGTGATTGGGGGGAAGTCATACAAGAGGTAGGTACTCCTGGTAATTGCTCCAGTGACAGAGAAAGAGAGAGAGAGTGGATGAATGGATGAGGCGATTGGCAGGATTCCAAGGGCCGAGGCAGGAAGTCATTGTCAGTGTGCCGATGGTTGCAGCTTGGTCGGTCGGCAGCCTACCTCTGCCCATCGGTGGCGAAACAAACACCGTAGCGCCAAGACGACCTATTAAGAGGTAGGTGTTTCACTTTCTCTCTCTCTCTCTCTCTCTTTAATCTTCTCAAGGAAGATATGTCTTTTTCCTTCAGCTTTCACTTCCTTCTCTCGTTGTTAGTTGGCATCCTTAAAAGGTATTCAACGTGTTTTTCAAAGATAAAGATTCAGTTAATGTTCTCAAAAACTTACATTTTGCAAATGTTACTGGTGAGCTGTTTATTTTTAATTGTCGTTATAGCTTGAAAAACGATTAGAAGATGCCTTAAAAGGTATATCGATGATTTTCAAATACAATAAATGGTACTTATTTAGTACATTTAATGGTGTCAAACATGATACCTACTAATTTTATCCACTTGTTTAGATTTTGAAGCTTGCCGTTGCAGCCGCTAAAATTTCCTCTTAAATGAAACAGTAATTAATAGTTCGTGGTTTCGGTGAGTAGCCTGCCCAGCCCATCTTCAAGGAAATTAAGTCTCAAACACACTTTTCCTCTAAAACAGTAGCGGCCAACCTTTTTTTTGACTGACGACACTTTTTATTGAACGTCCGACATCCTAACAGCCTTGTTTGATTGTTTTTTAAAATTCATAACTAGCTGAATATACCCATTCTTTGTATGGGGGCTGTGTTTTTAAGTCAACGCCTGTGGGAGTATCACTACTCATTTCAGCGAAGGGGCCGCGGTGGCTCAGTGGTAGAGCGTTCACCTCTGGTGCTTGGGGTCCCGGGTTCGATCCCAGCCCCCACCAAGTGAACTTTGTGGTAGACAAACACCGCGCGTGGGTTTCCTCGGGGTTCTCCCGTTTCCTCCCACTTTTTCATTCCACCATTTCATTCATCACTCATCATCACCGTCTCCTTTAGCCTAACCGGCATAACCGTGGGACGTAAAACTTAAAGATTTCATTTCATTTTTTCATTTCAGCGACTGCGAAAACTATGAATCCGACACTAATATCGGTCATTTTCTACTACTTTTACATGTCCAGGTAAATGTCCCACTGAGACCCCACCTGGTTCGAATTTTGAAGAAAATGCTTCGCCTTGGTCTGGGGCCGTGACCAAAATTTGGTAACTCTTGTTCAACTTGTTTGGTCCCCCAGAGCGGTCCCAGTAAACGCTCCCCCATGAAACCCCCTGTTTCGAAATTTAAAAAAAATCGTTTCGTCTTGGTGTGGAGCCTGGACCAAGATATCCGTGACTCAAATTTGGTAACCCTCGGTCCACTCGTCTGGTCCCCAAGCCGCACACAGACACACACACACACACACACACACACACACACACACACACACACACAGAAACAAACTCTGTTTTATTTATATTAGATAATACAAATTATAATATTGGACGATTATGAGCTCCTGTAATAGTAACTCTATGGATACTAAGCTGTTGCTGACGGTGGAAGTGTTGCTGACGGTGGAAGTGGAACGGTGCAGTCTGCCTCAAAATTGCTTTTAACTAATTATTAAAATGCTTCATAATTTTTAAATTCTTAAAAAAAAAAAAAAATGCACGACATACCAGTTGGGAACCACTGCTCTGAAACATACTTTGACCACAATGCAATGCCTTTCAGTTAACATGAAAGAGAGTTCTTTCAGATGATCCTTGTAAAATGTTCATCAGTATATACGACCCTTCTCACATAATTTAACCTTGCAAATATATGCATATGTACTAATATATTCATGATAAGTACCAGATCTTGTCTTAAAAAAATAACACTGATTTTTTTTTTAATTATACGACTGATGAGATCAAGACTGTTAAAAGTAGGACAGTAGGGCATCGTAGTGTAGCTGTGGAAAATGTGGTACGGACTTGACACATTGTTTTTATAGTGAATATTGTATGTCGTAAGTTTAATTAATGGTTTTAAATTTTTTCTATATTTTCGTGAATTTAAAAGGTAAATGAAGGTATAGTACCTTCAGCAACAGGATTGAACATTTTCTGGCTCTTCCCTCCCTTGTTAACTAAAACAATAATCTATGGTGTACACAAGGGAAATTCTGGGGTTTTATCCCCCTGCCTTAAGCAAAATTTTATGGAAAAATAAACATTTAGTATACACAGAAAACGACGTATATTCTGAAAAGATTGAGGGATACAGGATTGAGTACTTGAATTCCCGTTGATGAAATTCTACGTACGCTACTGGTAGGAATTGACCTAAAGCTTTCTAATTTTTAACACTGTACATAATAAATAATTGCATTTTAAAATTTCCTTAATGTTATATTATTATTATTATTATTATTATTATTATTATTATTATTATTATTATTATTATTATTATTATTATTATTATTATTATATCTAAGCTTAAATTGGTGTTAACTTAATAGTCTTGAAGGCGCTTTCTAGCAAGTGCAGATTGTTGGAAAAGTTGAGGCGGCGGTGGCTCAGTGGTGGAGCGTTCATCTCTGGTGCTTGAGGTTCCGGGTTCGATCCAGCCCTCGCCAAGTGAACTTTGTGGTGGACAAACACTGTGTGCGTGGGTTTTCTCGGGATTCTCCCGTTTCATTCATTACTCATCATCACTCTATTCTTTAGCCTAACCGCCATAACCATTTGACGTAAAACTCAAAGATTTCATTTTTTTGGAAGAGTTATTCCCCAAATAATTTTCTGACCGTATGACAGGTGTCCAAAATTACTTAAGGTGCTGCGGTTGCTCAGTGGTAGAGCGTTCACCTCTGGTGTACGGGGTCCCTGGTTCGATCCCAGCTCATGCCAAGTGAATCTTGTGGTCGACAAACACTATGTGCGTGGGTTCTTACGTTTCCTCTCACTTTCTTCACTCCATCATTTCATTTTCATCTTCGTCTCCTTTAGTCTAGCCGGCGTAACTGTGGGATGTAAAACTGATAGATTTCACTTAATTTCAAAATTACTGATTTTGGTAGTCATTTTGTATTTATCTGTTTCAATTATATCAGAGTGCTTTAGGCACAGTATCTGTAGCTGATATAATAATTGGTCTTATTGTAACTTTCTAATATTTCTGGATCTTTTTTTTATTATTATTATTTATTTATTTCTTCTGCCAGACATTTATATTGCAGATTGGTTGGTTGCTTTGCAGAGTTTAGCATCCCATTTAAGGCCGAAGCTGTATGAAACGTGGACCTCCAGTTTAAAATGGAATTCGAACCACCGTAATGCGTTCAAATGTCAAGGATCTCCCCATTGGTTGTCAAACCCGAGGCGTGGAGCAAAGGCGTGCGTGCTAGCCCTACATTGAGAAGGACTTAAAGTGCTGAGTTGACAACAGGGTTGTACCTGAGCCTTTGGCCCGCTGTACACTACAGGCCATAAGTGTTCATTTTACTCCGATCTCACTCACTTCTGACCTCGCAGTGGCAATTCGCCCTCACCCTCGTGAAGGGAGGGTAACAATTGAAGTCGGGCTACTTTTTTTTTAATGCACTTTGCTGCATATTTCGTACTAAATATTATTTTTAGCCTTGTAGAAGTCCTTCGTTTGATTGATTAATGCATTTTCTTGCGTCGTTCATACTCCGCCTGAGTTGGGTGGAAATATTTTATCGAATGAACTGTGTGATTTTACATTTTAAAACTCTTCATACAAGAACTTGTTCTTGCTGTGTTCATGCTGTGTTACAGTAAAATTGAGACAGGATTCTACTGGAAACCTTAAAAAATATGCGACCTTAAACTCTTGGTAAGGTCATCGTGTAAGACTCACTTGAGGTACAAATTTGGTAAGAAGAGATGCTTCAGTTGATTACTTGTCTTGCCATTATGGAAGTTCAAAAGAAAAATTAAGAGAAAGAAAGAAAAAGAGATTCAAAATAACTCTTATAGGTTATCATCAAACTGGCTAAATTCACGGTGGTATGGTTGTTTCGCACTCTAAAATAGTAGGATTTCAGATGTTCATTTCCTTTGGCTTTTCTTCAATTACATGAGATAAGTTGGAAAGATATTGCCTTGTCTTGAACATAGGTACCCGAACTCATGAAGTCAGCGCTTGCGAGCTCTAAACTCATTGCTATTCGATCTCAGTCTCACAAAGTTACACTGGCGGAGCCAAGGGAGGCCCACGTTTCATATAGCTTCGGCCTTAAATGGGAGGCCCCCTTGCTCAAATTCTTGGACCCCTAGTGCCTCCCCCCCCACACACACAGTGATGCTGCTATAGGTCGACAAACGGTAAGTTGTCAGTGGCTACAAGAGAAACTACTTCCAAAACATCTTTCGACAACAAAGTTACGAACTGCAGAATACCGTTGCAATAGTCTGCGTTCCGAATAAAATAGTTTCACTCGTTTTAGTTTGTAGTATAGCAAGATCTAATTCACGGAAATCTGTGGGGTGCTTGCATTGACCTCACCACCTGGACATTCGTTTTAACCTCTGTCACTTATCTAGTTATCTCCTTCGTTTTTGACAAAGAACCAGAAAAATACCAAAATCAGTTGGCATTCTCATTCGCTTCAATGTTGAAAGTCATACTAAAATATAATATGCTTACTTACAAATAACATGCATTGCAGTAAAACATTACACTTGTGTTGGACGAAAGAAGTCTTCGTATACTAAGTAATTAATATCCATTTATTATGGCGACATAGAACAAATGCATAGCATCCATGAAATAATTTGGTATTATTATTATTATTATTATTATTATTATTATTATTATTATTATTATTATTATTATTATTATTATTATTATTATTATTATTATTAGAGTTTATCTACCAAACAACTATTTATTGATTAAAAAAAGTGATTAATCAATTATATTTAGTTGGGTATGTAGATGACTTCAGATTATATTATTTACTGACCGACAGTATCCCACGCTGTCGTATCTGTGCATAAGAGGTAGGTTCTAATCTTTTCTTTGTAGAAGTTAAGTAAAAGAATCTGTTTTACCTCGAAATGCGTAATTACAATTTTATTTACACAAAGAGAATTCTAACATATACAAGATGATATTAATAATACTATTTGCATATCTGAGTTACTTGTCACAAAAACTAATTCGCTAGGAAACTAAAACTAGAAAGCTCAGTCTGTCTTTCTTAGCTAACTTTTACAAGTGGAGCAATTGAAACTCATGAGTATGTGGTAACCTCTCACCCGAAGTCCAATGTTAATCTCTTTGCTCATGGCTAAAAAAATGACGTCTCTGTTGCCTCTGTTTTCACTCTCTCCCTCTGCCAGCCTGAATCCCCATTATATTACCAAATTTTATCAGTCTTTAATTTCAAATTAAGTGTAAACTTATGTTGTTTTTTTTTGCAATAAAAAAGTCTCATTAGTTTCTATCCCCGTTGTCCCTTAGGACAAGTTATTATAACAAAGGAAAAACATATTAATAGTTTCCTCTTGATTACTTTTCAAGACTTTTTCTCATAATTCACTTAAGCACTATCACTTTTTTACAAATTATCATATCCATTTATTCCTCTTTTTTCATAAAATCTGTTTTCAACACATTATATTATCATGCGGTATTAAAACAAATCTGGAACTTGTGATATTCATTTACCTCCATCATTCCATCCGGAAAACTAGTGTGATCTGTACACGAGGGAATATTTTCGGGCTGCTTAAATTTAGGTTACTGATGCCATACTATAACTTTGATTTTCGCCTTATCTCAAGTAGATGCAGACATGCAGACATGTCAGGTTTGATTCTTGTAGATACACTAGTTCAAACGCTGTCGAAGATGAGGTCTGGTGAATATGACTCTCAACGAACAATTCGAATAAATTTATCAAGAATGTTTGGAGATGTGCAAAGAAAATGGTCTCGAATTCCAGAGCCGGAAACAAATAGAATATAGGTGTTCCTCGTGGAAATGAACTAGACATCCACCATCGAAATGTCACAAATTCATTTTGGATGAATCTCTTCCTTCATTGGATGCAAAAACGAATTTTCTAAAGATAATATATCTACCAAGAGACATTTTCCTGCCTACTATTGATAGGTAATCACTGATATGGAAAACCATTTTGTATCATGTAGCAAAATCATCAGGTCAATCACCACTCTACATTCAAAAAGTGAAAACTTTAAAATTACAACATTGTCGAGCCTATGGCCCAGCATTATGGAGTGATCTGCAAACATTAAAGTGAGAACTCAAAATCCTTCCAAACACAATTAAGCTGTATGAAGACGAGAAGAAAACCAAAGCTGATTCCTTAACGAATTTCGTTTATCTTCTTTGTGTCCACAAAAACGCATTCCTAGAAAACTACAAGCTAGGTATCATCTCTGTGACTATATCAGTTTCTAGTACTACATGTGAAAGGTCATTCCCTTCTTTGAAACGATTAAAGACTTGTATAAGAAATTCAACGACTCATGATAGGTTGAAAAACTTAGTGTTACTTTATATTGAGAAGAAAATTGCTAAATCGTTAGATCTTTAACAAGTTATGGGTAAGTTTGCTGTTGCCATTATTGAATCTATAAGTGTAACTTAGTGTAACTTATTGAATCTATAAGTTACTTTCTTTACCTGTAAAAGTGTGTTTGCTTCCATTTAAGTCAACCAGCTACACATATTTTAAACGCCGTGATTAAATAACTATTTACTTATATTAGAAATCAATTGCATTAATGAATCCTAGTTTTTTGAGCTACTAAATTCTTACATTTTCACTGTTTTCAAAAGAGTAAAATCATGAACAACAAAGATGGAAACATTCACCTTGAATACACACATACACACACACACACACATATATAACTAACTAACTAACTCTATGGCCTATGGAACCCGGAGGTTCAATGCCGCGTTCACAAAAGCTCTCCACTGACTTCTATCCTTAGCTAACTGCATCCAGTTTCTACTCTGTATTCCAATCTCTGCGAGATCCATCTTAATATTGTCCTCCCATCTGCGCCTAGGTCTTCCTAATGGTCGTTTTCCGATTGGTCTTCCAATCAAAACTTTGAAAGCGTCTCTACTTTCTTCCATTCTAGCTACATGACCCGCCCATCTAAGCCTCCTAGACTTGACGACCCTAACAATGTTGGGTAAACCATATAAATTATGTAGTTCCTCGTTATGAAGTTTCCGCCATTCCCCATTCCCGTTCCTCTTGGGTCCGAATATTCGTCTCAGGATCTTGTTCTCAAATACTTTCAGTCTATGTTCTTCCCTCAGAGTAAGTGACCATGTTTCGCAGCCATACAGAACAACAGGCAAGATTATCGTTTTGTATATTTTAAGTTTCAAATTCCTCGACAGAATTCGCGACGACAAGAGATTTTGAACCGAATAGTAACACGAATTCCCTGCTTTTAGTCGACATTTAATTTCTTCGTGAATATGATTTTCCTCTGTTAATATTGATCCTAGATATTTGAAAGTATCCACTTTATCAAAAGTATTATTTAGTATTTTAACGCATCTATAATTTGCTGTATTCCGGTCCCGACGCACTTCCATGTATTTAGTTTTCTCTGCATTTACTTCTAAACCCATGTCCCTGCAAGCGTTTAATAAGATATCTGCATTTCTTTCTATTGTTCTCCTATCATCTCCTATTAAATTTACATCATCAGCATATGCCATAACCTGGTGAATACCGTTCAACTGTAAGCCCCGGTTGCTATCTTTGATTTTCCTTATAGCGTATTCCAAAACGAAGTTAAATAATAATGGCGACAACGCATCTCCTTGTTTCAGGCCATTTTCGACGTGAAAGCTCGTGGACAAAAAATTTCCTACCCGGACTTTACTTTGGGATTCATTTAAACATATCTTAATTAATCTAATTAGCTTTCTCGGTATTCCAAGTTCTGCAAGAACGTTGTATAATGTTTCTCTCCTAACCGAGTCGTACGCCTTTCTAAAATCAATAAATAGTTGATGTACCGGGGTATTGTATTCCCACTTTTTTTCGAGTATTTGGCGAATGGTAAATATTTGGTCGATAGTTGATCGATTTCGTCTAAATCCGCACTGATAATCTCCAATAATTTCATCTGCATATGGGGTCAGTCTTGCTAACAGAATATTTGAAAGGATTTTATAGGATGTTGACAGAAGAGAAATGCCTCGATAATTATTACAGTCAGTTTTGTCGCCTTTCTTGTGGATTGGAACAATGATTGATTCTTTCCACTCTTGTGGCAATTCTTCCTTGTTCCAGATAAGGAGAATGAGTTTGTGTATCTTGTTCCACAATTTTTCGCCTCCAGCTAAAATTAACTCAGCCGGAATTTCATCTACACCCGGAGATTTGTGTTTCTTTAATTTCTTTATAGCGGTTTCTACTTCTATTCGGTTGGGTTCTGGAATATACGGTTCTGCGGTGTGTATCTCCTTTTCTCCACGAACACTAGTTTTTGGTTGCGTGTTAAGCAAATCGTCAAAGAAATCTTTCCATCTATTTAAGATGCTATCCGTGTCAGTGAGAACTGTACCGTCAGATTTCTTTAATATATAAGCACGAGGTTGATAGCCTTTCTTAAATTCGTTGATTCCCTTATACATGTCCCGTATGTTTTTATTTTTACTATTATATTCAAGTTCCTTAATTTTAGCTTTCAGAAAATCGCGTTTCTTTGTTTTAAAAGTTTTGGAAGTTTCCCGCCTGATATCTGCGAAATTTTGTGTAGTCATTTCATTCGGATTTTGTAACCAGCGTAATTTTGCCTGTTTTCTCTTCTCTGCTAGTTTTATGCATTCCTGGTCGAACCATGGTTTGTTCCTACGTATTTCCGCGTGTCCCAATTTTTCTTTTGCTGAAATTTTAATGCTATCTCTAATTTCAATCCAGTTATCCTCAACACTAGTGCACTCCGAACACACACACACACACACACACATATATATATATATATATATATATATATATATATATATATATATATATATATATATATATATATATGTGTGTGTGTGTGTGTGTGTGTGTGTGTGTGTGTGTGTGTGTGTGTGTGAATAAAATTTTTCATTCATAAGAGATGGCCCCCTCAAAATCTTCTTGGGCCCTTCATTGTCCCCCCATGAAAAAAAAGCTAGCTACGTTACTGCAAAGTTAGCATGAGATTCAGAGACTATGAGTTCTAAATCATAATGTGAGCTTGAGATTGAATTATTGTGATGTCGAAAAGACGCTGTAAATATAATGTGAAGATGATTACGTGATTTGCGATTTGAAGTGTGTGTCACATCAAGATTATGTGCGCCTGGGATCAAGTGAGCGTGATGCTGAAATAATGTGTGAGGCCGAGTGAACGTGATGACGATTGATGGTATGAGCGTGAGGTTAAATGAGTTTAGAACACATTTGATTCACCATTTTCTTCTAATCTTTTCCAAGATGCTAGAATTGATTATGTAAAATGAGCTATCCTAAGAGAAAAAATTGTATCATAAGAATAAAGATAAAACATTATCTACTTACACTGGTCAAAAACATTACTCCTCAAAGGCATTTTATGCGACTCTTCGTGTTAGAATACTAATGAACAGATGAAATTTTGAGAGTGCTCCGTTAAATGGTTCTTGTTCGAGCATCGTATTCGACTTGGAGTTGAGTTGAGTTGAGTTGATTCTGAGTTTAACGTTCCTTTCAATAGCGGGGCTATATGAGACGGGACCCACTGTTTAACGTGGAATCCGAACCACATAAGCTCCTGCCGGAAATTGAACCCGTGTCTCCCACGCCAAAGACGCATACGCTAACCGCTTAGCCACGAAGGAGCACTTGACTTTGAGTAGAACTATATTTAGTTCAGGACCAACTGTAAGTTGTAGGTCCACGTTCCATACACTCTCGATACTGATAAGGAACATAGGTTGCTAGTGGTCTACTATTGCCACGTTTAGTTGCACGCATGGGGAGCATGCCCGCGACCGTTCGGTCTATTTGATGGACGGGTACCGCTCAAATGTATCGCACCCCGCCCATGATTTCTCTATACGCTATAGAATGCTCGTGCACTTGGTGCACCGTCAGAATTTGTCCCCTAATTCTGACTCGCCGAAGCGATGTAACCCCATTCTCTGAGGGAGTGGGATACGCCCACTGCGCGGCCAGACCAAAGTTCTGAGTGCCTCTCAGTTAACCTACTGGTTGAGGCAGACTGCTAGCGAGTCAGTCCTACCATGCTCTGCAGGCATGGAGCCCGAGCGTTTCAAGGCAAGCTCACCTCCCCCATATGCTCACCGTTACCCAGCTTCCTGGGATTGCTCCAGCATGGTACCGAACCCCACGGTATGACCACAGCCCGGAAGAGTCCAACTCAAATCCGGGGCCCCAGGCGATGCCCGAGGGGGCTTGTTCATCCCGGCCCTACCTACCTCTATTGTTCAACTGGCAACCGCCTTGTCGTGTAGAGGTACCACGCACACGCTCCCGTATGTCATCCCGGATCCAATAGTACGTGTTAAGTCACCATTTGAGTTTGGTGCCAACCCATATCCTACAGAGTTTCCTCCCTTTGGCAGGATCAGAACCGTTACCCCGATTCCTGGGATTGGCCCCTCCCCCACCTCCGGTAGGGACATTCCCCCCCCGGTAGGGTCGTCCAAACAATACGGGACTTCCTCTAATTACGGTAGAGGTACACCGTACATTACCAGAGCCAATGACTGATGTAGACTGTTCGCTCAAAGGCAGACATTGTCATTTGGGAGCCGTGTCCTTCCCTGGTAGGCCCGCCAAAACAATACGGGGCTACCTATCTTTTACGTGTTTAGGTACCACGTACACGTTGTAGCAATCTACTTGTCCGAAACCCAATGGTACGTGTAAGCCACCATTAGAAGGGACACATCCTTCCTCGGTAGGGCCGTTCAAGCAATACGGAACTAGCTCTAGTTACGGTAGAGGTACACCGTACATTACCAGACACAGTGGCTGATGTAGACTGTCTGCCTTTAAAGACAATGGCCATTTGGGAGCGGCGGCTCCCCTGGTAGGGTCGTGAGCTGCACCCAGTGAATGTGCAAGCCTGGGACGAAGGAGTGACCCACTTCCTCAGCACTCCTGAGGTGCAGGGAGGACTCTGATAAGGAACATTCCACTCCAAACAAAAAAGGGGTCGCGGTGGCTTAGTAGAGCGTTCGCCTCCGATGCTCCCTGGTTCGATCCCAGCTCGCACCGTGTGGATTTTGTGGTGGACAAACACAGTGTTCGTGGGTTTTCTCGAGGTTCTCCAGTTTGCTCCTACTTTCTTCATTCCACCATTTCATTCATTTCTTATCATCACCGTCTCCTTTAGAATAACCGGCATAATTGTAGGACGTAAAACTTAAAGATTTCATTTCATTTTCATTTTCCAATCAAAAAATCAAGGTAGAAGTAAAATATTTCATTGAGACAAGGCTGCTTAATTCAGTTGTGAGAGTTTTTATCTCTGTCAAACTTTGTACTTAACCTCCAAATTACCAAAGGCCAAATTTCACAAATGTGATTATGATCTTTGTGAATTTACTCGGTTGCTCATAGTCTGGCGTAGTCAATTACTGGATGGTTCGGGTTCGATTTCCTATTGTGGCAGGATTTATTATCTCGTTCCGTCGTTCGAGTGCAACTCAATATGGGGCGTTCAGAGCTCAAAGGAATCAAAAATCAAATACCAAAGTTACGAGAAAAATAGAAAATTTATACGGAACGCTTAATTACATTGAAAAGTTAACACTTCTTTCTTCTCACAATAGTTTTTTACAATGTGTGGATATGAATCTTTTAATCTCTGGAAGCAGCTTCAGGTGAAGATTTTAAAGATGAAATGCATTCAAAATGATGAAAAGTGGACTTCATTGGCTTGTGCACTGAACGCGTCATATGTCCAGCCTGTATCCAATGAACAGTTCTGAGAACTTGAGGAAGCGATAAAGATAGCCAAAGCGCAGTGTATTAACTACGCCGTCCCATCAAAGTGATGAGGTCTCGAAAGAGAAGAGAGCTCCCTCGTGGCTAAGCGGTTAGCAAATGCGTCTTTGGCGTGGGAGACCTGGGTTCGATTCCCGGCAAGAGCTCACGTGGCTCGGCCTATAGCTGTAGAGCCACGTCTCATATAGTCTTGCTGTTGAAAGGGTAGCAAAACTGAAAATCAAATCGAACAAGATGAATCTTTCATTCACATCTTTCCACACACTTATGGTGGTCTCTCCAAACTGGGGGTACCTCTTTATAAATTGCTTTATTTTCATATTTATATTTGATCGATAAAGTTAAGAAATTGTGATAAACTTTTGACTGAATTAGGTTCGCTCGTGGCTACATGGTTAGCGTACGTGTCTTTAGTGCACAAATTCCAGGTTTGATTCCCAGCGAGACCCATGTAGCTCGAATTCCATGTTACGTTGTAGGTCCATGTTTCATATAGCCTCGGTTCTGAAAGGGGTGCTATTTTTTAATCCAACTACCAAACTTTTGTTGAATTGCTTCGTAACATTTAAACGTAATTTCACTTGTAAATTTACCACAATGAACTGGCAAACTATCCACCGCATAGATACATTCGAAATAAACAACTAAATCCCGGATGACTTGGATGGTTGTAGGAAAGAATTACAATTCTATAAATAATAATAATAATAATAATAATAATAATAATAATAATAATAATAATAATAATAATAATAATAACAATGCTATACAGTATAATCTATCAAACAGAAAGTGATTGCAACACTCATAAATATAGAAACTGCTTTTAGACACAGTAGGACACTATACACGTTACCGACACTCTTTGAAGACCTCCAGATGACACATATTCACCTTTATAGATACTGTGTTGTTCAAGTACTGTATGTCCCAGATGTATGTAAATATGTACAAAATGTATGTCATAACTTTGTTTTCGAACTGTTTGCCGAGGAGTGTTTAAAATATATCATACTAGATAGTATTTTCGGAGAATGAACGCTTTTGGACGCGCGAAGCACACTTTAGAAACACACGCTTGATATATTTAGCCCTCAACATCTGTACTAAAAGCGTTTAAATACTATTTTATTTTTTATAGTGTACATTTAATCCTACTGAAATCCGTTCATATTGGAAATACCCTCGTGACTATATGTGGTTAGCGTACGCGAGAGACCCGACTTCGGTTCTCAGTCGGAGCTCATGTGATTTGGATTCCATATTAAGCTGTAGGTCTATGTCTCATATAGCCTCGATGCTGAACAGGGCGCTAACTACAAATCAACCAGCTACCCAATCCTTCATATTGGCCCATTAAAATTCAATCCACACTTTTTCAGTATATATTTGAACAGATTTGAAGAAGAAACCATTAAAATGAAGCTATTAAAAGTTTCAGTTCATTTCAAAGAAAAAATCTCCATATAAATCAATGGGTTAAACCAGTAGTTCGCAACCACTGTGTCGTGATACACTGTTGTATTGCGCAATCCCACAGGGTGTGTCGCGAAATTTTAGAATTTAGAAATCATGAAACATTTAATAATTAATTAAACAATAAAGATATTGCAGATTTTTAAGATCATTAATAGCTGAAATGTTTACTTTTAAGCTGGTAAAACTGGTCTTACTAGCTATTTCCGGTACATGTACTTAAAATTGTAATACAGCATAACTTATAGTCGGGTGGCTTATACTCTCAATATATTAAAATCCTAAGTTTATACTGTATGTTTGTGGTCAAGAAAAGTATATATTGTAATGTCCCACGTGATGTAGTGTATAAACAATTCCACACGCCAGTGTTTACAAACACCACCACGTGGTTTGGCAAGAGAATTTCACACCAGATGGATCTACAATCACTTGCAGACTTCTAACGGAGCAGCAGCACCACCGCCACCTAAGGAACCCTATAAATTGGCTGGACGACAGAATTCTGTACCAGTTTTCTGGTGACCCTCCTACTGTTTGCCACGGAACATTAGGAGTAACCTAACCCCAGGCCTCTAGTCTGCTACGGGACTACGCCTATCCTATCTCCTCGCTTAGCTTACTACGATGCTTTGTTTGGGAATCCTAACCACAGCCGCTTAGCCTGCTACGGGGCTCTGTTGGCCACTTAACCCTCCTCTGCTTGCTACCGAGTATTGGGTCCTACAGACCTGCACGCGCCGGGCTTGGGCGGGCCGACTCTGTTATTTCTTTGGGCCGGGCCGGGCTTGTGCGGGCCGACACTGATTTCTCTTCAGGTCGGGCCGGGCTGGGGCCGATTAATTGCAATTCTTTAATAATTATTGGCTTTCGTTAAACGATATTTGAAATAAAGCCAAACGTTGAAGAAGCGTGCCCGTGAAAAATGTTACAAAGAATGCAATAGCTATTTACAGTTTGTGTTCCTTAGCGGCTCCCCTTTCACTATAGAGGATTGCAGGCATTGGGCGTTAAACTGAGCTCTGACCTTGACCTTCACTGAACCCAAAATATAACAAGAAGGGGTGGGAAAATTTTGTCTGTCGCTAAACAATATTACCATCTTCACTTTATGCTAAAAATCAATTAAGTTAGATTTTTGTTACATGAAATGGAGTTTTTGTTCTCTCGATGACAGGCAAAGCTCTAGCAGGTAATGGTATCATTCGGGAGGCAAGCGTCAGGTTGTGAACCAGTGTTTAGAAAATGTTTCTGAGGGTTAGTTCAAGTGTAATACTAAATTTTGAGAAAGATTGGGGCTCGAGCTAAATTTTTTAAAAATTTATCGGGCCGGGGTCGGGCAAAAAATTTTAAAATTTTTCGGGCCCGGGCCTGGCTTGGCCAAGAATTTTTAAAAACTTATCGGGCCGGGCCAGGCTCGGGCCGAAAATCTCCAAAAATTTTCAGGCCTGGGCTGGGTCGGGCCTAGGTACATTCGGGCTGAATCCGCCGTGCAGGTCTCTATTGGGTCATTAACGCCCCTCTGCTTAGCCTGCTACGGGACTCTGTAGAGATTCTGTCTGAGACCTTACGGTCAAAGACTACCTATAACTAACCTTATAAACTAGAGAGATTATTTGTACAGTATTTTGTAAACATACTTTTATAGTGGAAAAGTTTTATAATAAAAACCGGTAGTGGGAGTCGATTCCGGACACTCTTTTTATTAACGCTCTACCTATACCGGTTTTAGTTGTGGGACAAAGTTTTACAATATGTTTGTGGCTAATCCTTTCGACAATGATATCTCGAAAACCATAAGTGCTAGAAACGTGCCGTTTCCGCTGGTCGATTTCAAATTTTGTGTAGATTTGCAAGTTCTCATTGAATTATTTTTTAAACTTTTCTTTATTTTTCTATTCTACATTTTAGGCGTCGTTTTGACCCTGTTAGGTTAATTTTGCCACTAGAAGAGGGATGCAAATAACCACTCTCCCTCTCGCCCGGGGCGAGTTGTTCATCAGTGCGAACGAGTTTATAATATCAGTAGTAAAATATCGAGGGTATGTAACTGATTTCTTTTGTGGGATGTGGGCTAGTAGATTTTTCTTGGGCTAGTAAAATTGTGTTGCTTATTTGCATCCTTGCACTAGAACGTTAAGGTTGAAACCCTTGTGAGAGGCAACCTGTAAAGGAGTACGCGGGTATTGCGGGTTGATGCATGTTTCAGGCGTTTTGCCTTAATCTGAATGGCAAAATCTATTGCAAGCTGGCAGCTTCGAAGTAGTGATGAGCGCAAGAGTCTTGGTCTTGCAGTTTTTGCAAGAGTCTTGCATGCAAGACCAAGACCAAGACCAAGACCAAGACCAGGAATCCTGATGCAAGACCAAGACCAAGACCAAGGGGTGCAAGACCAAGACCAAGACCAAGACCATACCTGCAAGACCAAGACCAAGACAAAGACTCTTGCGCAAGAGTCTTGCACAAGTACCAACACTACTTGAATTTTTTTGTAGAATGTAAAAAGGAAGGGGAAAAATCATTACATCTTTCACGTGAACTTCTTGGCTCCAGTAAAAATACCGCCGGAGTGAATGTGTTCCCAGTAGTTTATGCAATCCATGTGAGTCGATCTGCTCCTGTAACATATAGCTACAGTATGTCGTTTTTTGAATCGGTTGTTCACGAGACGACCGACAGCATAATTCTATGAATTGTTACAAGCTATAATAACTTCAGTGTCTGATTTACTTTGGTCATCATTTGATCATTCACGACGGCCCATGATTGGATTTTGGGAAATCATATGAAGAATAGTTGTGACCATAAGAAGTGGATAAGCAAAAATAAACTAGAGCATGTTATAGACACGGTAGCTCAGTGGCAGAGCGTTCATCTCTGGTACATGGGGTCCTGGTTCGATCGCAGCTTGCGCTATGTGAGCTTTTTTGGTGAACAAACACCCTGTGCGTGGGTTTTTCCGTTTCCTCGTACTTTCTTCATTCCACCATTTCTCATCATCACTGTTTCCCTTAGCCTCAATGTTATAATCGTGGGACGTTAAAGTAGATATTTAATTTCATTTCAAAAACATATTAATGGTGTTCTTCTTCCAAAACTAACGGGAAATGTAGCATTGAACATCGGCAATTCCGTACACCATAGGTGCCGAGGCCTTGGCTCTGAGGTTCAAGCATCCGTTGGAAATTTTTAATGTGTACTTATAAAATTAATATTAAAATAACATTTTCATGACATTGACAAAAAACTTAGCGCATGTGACCGCAAGTTTGATTTCATAGGTGGATGCTTATACGTTGAATAATTGTTTATCAATATAACTTATAGCCCCCTTAGGTATACGGCATATCTAGGATTCAACGATATAACATTATACAACAATAAATAATCTATATTCACAACTGAGAGTGATTTCGTACTTATTTCAAATAACTTGAAGTTTGATGCCGTTGTTATATTTCTAATGTAGTCAAAAGTATTTATATAAATTGAGCTTATATAAAAAAGACAGACAGTTGAGTCGTTTTCAGTTTTCACTCAAATTATTCTAAAATATTGGGGCCGCGGTGGCTCAGTGGTAGAGCGTTCAGCTCTGGTGTTTGGTGTCCCACGTTCGACCCAGCCCCCGCCAAGTGAACTTTGAGGTGGACAAACGCCGTGTGCGTGGGTTTCCTCGGGGTTCTCCCGTTTCCTCCCTCTTTCTTCTTTCCACCATTTTCATTCATTTTTCATCATCACCGTCTCCTTTAGCCTAGCCGGCATAATCGTAGGACGTAAAACTCACAAATTTAATTTCATTTCATATTCTAAAATATTAAGAGGTTTAATTATTTATTATTTTAATTTTTTCTCTCTTTTTTGGTCAATATTGCAAAACATATCATCATCGTCATAATAATAGCTATTCTGCCATTATTGGCAGGTCACTTGCTGCAGCTGAGAAGCTTCGATGACTGTGGTCCTCAGCTAGTCTCTTCGTCTTAACGTAGCAATTTTCTGTCTTAATATCTTTCTTCAACTACAATCTCCTTCGCCTCGTCCCTCTAGCACGTCCCTCATAATACAGTTCCTCCTCAGCCAATGTCCTCCTCTTCATTACATCTAAAATTCTTCTTTTCTCCCCTACTGCTACTCTTTCTAAAACCTTCGCATTCGTTTTCCGTTCAACCCAGCTGATTCTCTCCTTTTTTCTCCATGCCCACATTTCGAAAGTCTGTTTCATCGTTTTTGCGTATGTTCTTATTTCTGCCCCATACAGTACATATTAGAATCAGTAAAACAAAATTTCAATATTTAATTGGGAGTTTGTTCAATACAAAGATAAGCTAATCGTGGTTGGAAAGAAAAAAATCTGACGCCTTTAGAGTGTAAAAATAATTTTGCAGTTTATGGTATATTTCAGAAATCTGTGCCGTCTTGGTTTTCTTTCATGCGTCTCACTGTCAGGGATAGCCTCCCCAGTTTGGGAACCAGTGGAGTATTGGATCTGTTAAAACATATAAAAATATTACGAAATGTTGTGATTTATCTTATAAGTAGTGAAGCGTGATCACCCATTGAAAAAAAAAGTAAAGGTCATCGCCTATGTTGTACAGTATCATCACACATACACGAAGGTAAAATAGGCCCTATATTACATTTAGAAACATACATTGTATTTCCCTCACTATTGACGCAATGTAGGATGTATTATCCCTTATATCCAGAGTAAAATTTACTTATGAAAATCATAGATTTCTTAAAAGCAAAACTTGCAAGACTCTTGCAAGCAAGACCAAGACTGGGTGTGCAAGACCAAGACCAAGACCAAGACTAGGTGTGCAAGACCAAGACCAAGACCAAGACCGAGGGTTCCACTGCAAGACCAAGACCAAGACCGCATGTGCAAGACCAAGACCAAGACCAAGACCACCCGGGTCTTGGTCTTGGTCTTGCATTTGCTCATCACTACTTCGAAGACTTGTGGACCAACAATGAGGCGTACTTGAATATGGAATTACTGTATAAGAAATAATATTTGCACTTGGTATCATCTATTACTTATCCAAGTTTGCCACAAACTCCCCCCAACATTTTATATATATTAAAATATTACATTTATATGTTCGTCTATATCAATTCACCCCCTTTGCGAATCTTCTTGTCCTTTGTGTCTGTAAAGGGACTTGCACAAGTATAGTGAGAAGTGGGAAGGAGATTCACGCTCATATTAGAACTGTGCGCTGTGTAAATAGCTCAGATTCAGCTAGTTCGATAACAAAAGTAATAATAGTAGCAAAATCTGGGAGATAAATTATATAATATAAAATGTAATACATGTAATATGTGAACGTAGTAATTAGTAAAAAAACGTTCTATGTACTTTACAACTAAAAATATTGACAATTAGTTATACCATATCATTGATAGTTGGCTGATTGCCTGGATTGTAACATCCCTTTCCAGCACCGATGTTATATGAGACGGAATATATTGTTTAAATTGGAATCCGAACCTTTATTAAGATTTTTGTTCGAAAACAAGTAACCCCGCTAAGAACTGAACCCGGGATCTCGCACATAAAAAATCAGAATGCGTTAGTCATTTTTTGGGGGGGGATAAGTTAACTGATTTGCCGAACGTATCTAACTAGTTTACGTTTCTATCGTTTTTACTTTATTTTTTCAGGTTTTACCTGCTTTCTTTTTAGTTGTTATTATTGACCAAATTCGATCGGGACACAAATACAGAAACTTGGCAGGTGATAAAGATACACACCTTCTTCAGTGTAGTTCGAACTCAAGATGAATTTTGCCTCAGATCATCAGATCTCTTGACTACATCCGACACAAATGGACACTCCAATGCAACGTCGTACGATAATCAAGTACACATGGCCTATGCCGAGGAAGACAATTTTAAAACGTAAAAGATTGGAAAGTTTATTATTATTATTATTATTATTATTATTATTATTATTATTATTATTATTATTATTATTATTATTATTATTATTATTATTATTTCTTCAAAATAGAGTTATAAAAAAGAAAACATGCTTGTTTTGTTGTATCCTACTTCTCTGAGTGAAAATGGGGACATTAAGTTTCTCACAGGAAATTACGAGTGACATTTTTTTTCTCCTCTCATTGTAAATTAATATAAGTGTGAAGTTTCATCATTAAAAAAAAGTCTTTCTTATGAAAACTTTTTACTACATCCTATTTAGAAAGATGTTCATTTCAAGTTGTAACAATCGAGGAAACATCACATTTATATTATAGGCCCACTTCAACTTATTTCATTTTGTTTTAAGGTTTATACGAATAGCAGCGGTGTAGGCAGCAAGCTTTTCTAAGGGGTACCCATGACTTTGTTTTAGGGGAACCGGGCTTTTACATACTAAAAGCAATGTTAATGTCTATGATAGCATTAATAACACACCAAACACACACATACATTATTATTATACATGTATTTGCAGTGTGCTACTTCATTGAAATATGGGTTTCGACAGTATGTGAAGCTGGAATCACAGGTTGTAACAATTACTAGTGTTGCTACCTGTCCCGAATTAGATAGGACATCCCGAATTATAAGAACATTTTCAACATGGTGAATTGCGCCCAAGAGAGATGTATTACACCCATAGCGGGATGCCAAGTTATTCAAAACACAAACAAAATATGTCAGTAACTTTGTATTCGACCCACAATATGTACACTCATGTCCAAAGTTATTGTCGCATGTCTATAAATATGTTGTTGTAGGAATATAATTTGATAACGAATCCGACTGGTATTTCTTATAATGTTAGTATGTGTATAATCGGCAAAGACATGTATGTGGAAAATTTCATGTGAAAACAGCAGTAAATAAGAACAGTAAAACGAAAATAATACTTTCTTGTCCATTTAGCAACATTTTCTTTCACTCTTTCTCATTTTCGTATTTATAATTCTTTTCCTTTGAAATTTACCACAAATGTATATTTTCCGATTATACACATAGCATCAGTATTAAAGGTACCCTGCAAAATCATTATCAAATTATATTCTTATAAGAAGACAGTTATAGATAGGTGACAATCATTTTGGACATGAGTGTACCTATATAGATCGATATGGATATCAAGACATAGAGATATCGCTATGGTTCTATGGCCAACATTTTTCGGGTTGGCAACAGTTAAATAACCATGAATGATTTATACTAACAAATATAAAAAATAATAAATCTAAAATTGATTTATAACGGTGTAATGGGTAAAGTGTACTAGTATATTACAATAATGGAACGGGTAGTATAGTGGGATTATAGTTATAGTGTATTGTTTGTTACATGGAGACCATTACCCAAATGATTTATGACATTTTATTTAGATGTGACAGATAGCAGAATAGACGAGATTGAATAAAAATAAAAAGAAAAATGCATAATGTAATTAATTAAAATTTAGAATAAAAGAAGCAATTATATATAAGTTAAATGCACAAATATATTATGGTATTAAAAGAAAGAAGCATACAATAACTACAAAAGCATGTAAATTGCTAATAGATAATTTTGACTTGTCATACTATATCATACATTAGTTATACTTTTTTTGAGTTTATATTTAATGTCCAGACGACAGTTACTCAGAGACTTCATGTTGAAGCTCTGAACAGAACCAAGTAAATTTGAAGTGGTGAAAGCCGAATGAATGATCAATTGATTTTAAATAAATGATCCTTGGTTTATAAAATTTATTTTTCTATACTTGTAAATGTCCTTGTTTGTTACAACTAGTTGGCACTATAATTTTGAATTTTAAACCAGTTAAGTAATAGTTTTTTGATAAATATTATTATTATGTATACAAATATAGTGTTGGTTATTATTATTACAATATTTTGTTTTTAACTTTTTTTTTTTTTTTTTTTTTTTTTTTTTTTTTTTTTTTGCAAACAATAGATTAGATTACAGATGCACATATTGAGGTTAGCTAGATGTTATGTTATAGCTTGTTGTGGGAAAGTTTATTTTTCAGTTTACTCAACGTTGGCCTCAGGTTATTTTTACTTTTGGATGGATGCTTTAACTATTTCCTCACCTTTTGCGTACCAAATATTTGCACTGAAAAATATTATTTTAATTGGCCATCTTGTTCCATGTTAATAAAAAACTTTATGCATTATTAAATAATAATTTACTTATTACATAATAATACTTTGTTTAAATTTTCATGGCAATTTTCATTCATGAATGTACAGGGTTTCTCATAAGTCCGTATATATATATCCCATCTTGATAACTATTGAAGGCACGAAAAAATTATAAGAGAACAATGTATTGAAAAGTATGTGTTTTCAGTCTAAAATATTGGAATTTTTGGAATTAAACCAACTGTTTAGGCACAATGGTAAAGCACCCAATGGTAATGAAAAATGCAATGTTGCCACTTCTTTATTGGACAACAATGAAAGAAATAATGTATAGTTTGAAGTATCCTGGACCAAGAAGAATAGAAAGGATGGCCACAATTAAGGTTACGAAGAAGGATTACACGTGATGTCAATCCAAGGCAGTGGCGTCACCA
Source organism: Thermobia domestica (assembly GCF_964235325.1). Classification (NCBI taxonomy): domain Eukaryota; kingdom Metazoa; phylum Arthropoda; class Insecta; order Zygentoma; family Lepismatidae; genus Thermobia; species Thermobia domestica. The sequence goes on from NC_137468.1 coordinate 90,562,020, forward strand.
TCAGAAGGGGGGCAGGTACGAAAATGAAATTGAATTGAATTTATTCACGGCAAACTGGTATTAATGGCTTAGTGATGTTAAGGAGACGAGACAAGCAGACAATTGAATAAAATTAGAAAGGGTCTAAGTGCTAAAACTCAAAAGCCAGAGAGAAGTCGATAAACTTGAGTTATCGCAATACAAGTTAAACGGGTACTGCGAACATATGAATGCTTTAAAACAGAAGCAACAAATTTTAGGTATAAACTCTTTACAAACTTATTCTACTTGATACTAAGACAACTTTGAACTAACTCTATGGCCTATGGAACCCGGAGGTTCAATGCCGCGTTCACAAAAGCTCTCCACTGACTTCTATCCTTAGCTAACTGCATCCAGTTTCTACTTTGTATTCCAATCTCTGCGAGATCCATCTTAATATTGTCCTCCCATCTGCGCCTAGGTCTTCCTAATGGTCGTTTTCCGATTGGTTTTCCAGTCAAGACTTTGAAAGCGTCTCTGCTTTCTTCCATTCTAGCTACATGACCCCCCCATCTAAGCCTCCTAGACTTGACGACCCTAACAATGTTAGGTAAACCATATAAATTATGTAGTTCCTCGTTATGAAGTTTCCGCCATTCCCCATTCCCGTTCCTCTTGGGTCCGAATATTCGTCTCAGGATCTTGTTCTCAAATACTTTCAGTCTATGTTCTTCCCTCAGAGTAAGTGACCATGTTTCGCAGCCATATAGAACAACAGGCAAGATTATCGTTTTGTATATTTAAGTTTTAAATTCCTAGACAGAATTCGCGACGACAAGAGATTTTGAACCGAATAGTAACACGAATTCTCTGCTTTTAGTCGACATTTAATTTCTCCGTGAATATGATTTTCCTCTGTTAATATTGATCCTAGATATTTGAAAGTATCCACTTCATCAAAAGTATTATTTAATATTTTAACGCATCCATAATTTGCTGTATTCCGGTCCCGACGCACTTCCATGTATTTAGTTTTCTCTGCATTTACTTCTAAACCCATGTCCCTGCAAGCGTTTAATAAGATCTCTGCATTTCTTTCTATTGTTCTCCTATCATCTCCTATTAAATTTCCATCATCAGCATATGCCATAACCTGGTGAGTACTGTTCAACTGTAGGCCCTGGTTGCCATCTTTGATTTTCCTTATAGCGTATTCCAGAACGAAGTTAAATAATAATGGCGACAACACATCTCTTTGTTTCAGGCCATTTTCGACGTGAAAGCTCGTGGACAAAAATTTTATTACCCGGACTTTACTTTGAACTATACAATTCAATTCTACTGACTGCGTCACTTACATCCTTTCTCATTATTCAAATGTTGTCTCGTCTACAAACAGAATCGCCTGTATCATCACGTTTCCAGACGAGTTGAAACGTGACATATTAATCATCTCGTACCCAGCTGGTGGTGCAGGGGTAGCGTGCCTGCCTCCCACACGACTTGTGGATAGGTTGAATGTGGGCACGAACCCTGCTCCGATCGGCCATCCTAACTGAGGTTTTCTTCAGTTCCCCCGGGTGCATGCCGGGATGATCCCTTCTTCCAGGCCAGGTCAGGACCGCTTCCTTCTCCAGTCCTAGATTCACCTAAAGGGCCGATGTGACCTCGGAATGAAGGTCCCAACCTTTCCTTGAACAAATAAATAAATAAGTAAATAGTTTCTAGGCTGATGAGCATCATTATTCATGCGCTGGTCTCGTCCGGGATCGTAAAATTGTTGTCTCGTCTCATTTCGTTGAATGGTTGGCTAGCCTCGTGTTTATGGAAAATATGGGTTTTCGAAACGAGACGAGACAGTAGAATTTTCTGGTCTCGTAAGCAATATTGCTTATGTCATTGGAAAGGAATAGAAAAATGTAGAAGCCAGCCATTTGAGATATACCATCCCAGCATTCGTCTGAATGGTGAAAATGACATACCATCCTTGTTTCTTTGACAAATGAATGATATCGGGAGAAAACACTGCGACACTCAGACAAGAGATACCGCGCCTAACCTTACCCATTCACTTCAAGACACCTATCTGTTGAAACATGCTGATACAGATAAAACAATGCTTAAACTATACTCAACGTAGATGTTCGAAACGATGCCTATCTTGCTGTGCAAAAATTGCCACACAATGTCTGAAATTGGCTCTCACCAATTGTACAGTCTCAGCGGTAATAGCAGCGCAGGCCTCGCGAATATGGTGTTGAAGAGCAGCAATTGTACGAGACCGATCCATGTAAACAACGGATTTTTAAGTAGCCTCATAGGAGGAAAATCAAATAGTCAATCAGGCGATCTCGGTGGCCATTCCATCAGACCTAGACGCCCGGTCCAGGAACCGCTGCATCCAACTATTGTCAAACATTGACACTGAAGTATGGTGGCGCGCTATTGCGTTGGAAGTAAAACTACTGGCGTTTTGCGAGAGGCAAGTTGTCCAAATAAGGTTCCAATATTGCTTGTAGCAGTTTTTGATAGTTTTCACCTGTCAATCTCCCCTCTAGGAATATGGGACCTACCAGAACATTACTGTGAATTGCACACCACACATTTATACGAGGCTCAACTTGATGATGGACAATTTCAGGAACGTGAGGGTTGCTGTCTCCGCAATACACATAGTTATATCTGTTAACAGTTCTATTAAGACGAAATATGGACTCACCGGAAAACACGATGTTAGCCGCGAGGGTGAGTGTTCGTGTTGTGTGCGTGTAAAAACATTCACAGAATTCAGATCGTCAGTCGACATCATCCCCATGCAACTCCTGCACGGAATGTACCTTGAAGGGATGAAAGTGAAGCTTACGCAGGATTCTTTGGACAGACATTCGACTAGTATTACTCTCTTGGGCCTCCTTTCGTACCGATCACGTTGAACTACACGTAGCTTTTTACAAGAATGTCAACGCGTGTATCATCGTCGGTTACAGATCGCGGTATGCCGAAGCGAAGTCGGTCCGACACTGCCAGTATCCTTGACGCGTGTCAATAACTTGCCAATCATTGCATGCGATGGCAATGGGAACTCTGAATGGCGGTGGTGAAACTGTTCCGCAACCGCAAGTAGACTCAAACAGGATGCTTGAACAAGAATAATTTCCGCTTTGTTTGTAGGTGAATACATAGAAAGGATTTAAGTGACGAATAAGTAGAATTAAGTTATATCGTTCAAAGTTTTCTTATTTGTTAGTACCAAGCAGGATACGTTTGTAAAGGGTTTATAGCTTTAAAGTTATAGCTTCTCTTTTACAATATAGTTTACAAGTATACTGTACTTTTACAATATGAAACGCATTTTTTCTTTTTTTCTTTTTGCCAATTTTTAACTATTTTCATGAAACGTGGCGTGCATTTTCTTGAAGGAAATATTGTTATTGATTGCTGATAAAGTTTTGAAGGATAAGGTATTGAGAACATTCAACTTAAATATATTTCGATCGCTTGTAAAGGGCCCGCTACAATTAGTACACTAGATCTATAATATACATTCGCAATTTTAGTTCAATTTTGCGATTCTCCTTTCAGCTGTTGTCAACCGTGAACAGAATTTAGAAAAGTTAACGAGTGAAATACCTTTTGGAGACCTGTGCGTGAGGAAAAAATTAATATCTTTTTCTTCCTTGTATTTTATTTGATTGCTTTTACATACACAGAACCTGATTCCATTTTCCTTACCATACGTCTTTTATTAGATTAGATAGTTTATTGTAATCAAATTAAAATTCTAAAATTGTGTAATATTTTCACGTTGTAGCATTGATTGTAACCGTGCACTTCCTGCTACCTTTATCTGCTTACAGCAAAGCACGTGAAGGTCATATCTTTTTGGGTTCTTTGATTCTTTTGTTAACTTCTTTTACAAGTGGGAAAACCGATTGCATCATTGAAGTCAGCAAAGCATGAAATTGTCGTGTCAAATGTCGCTCATTTTCATAGAAATCGAAAGTTAACGTTCTCTGCTAGGAGCATTCTTCTTTCACCTTAACCTGAGCAGACTTTAATTGTAATTCATTACAATATGTCGTCGTCAACAAGATCGTCATTGTACCCCAATCTAATTCTTTTAAAGTAGAATATTTCATTAAAAGTATAGCTAAGTTATATTTAGACTGACCAGGCAAAACATTACGACCACTCGCTACTTTTTGAAGGGAGTCGTTGGGCTGACCTAAGAGTTACGGGGCACAGCCAGTGATGTCAATTTGAAATATTATAAAATCCATCTCAAGAGGAAGAAATTCCCATTTTGGTCTTGAATTTCCCACACTCTACAAAATGTATAAAATGTGAAAAGTGAAGTTAACGTATGTCACTAATTTTCTTCAAAGTGAAGAAAAGTGAATTCAAACCTTTTACGTTAATCAAACAACTTACAGTATGAATAAGTAATTAAGAGAGAGAATTGAAAATGTTGACGAAGTGTTTTAGCGTGGAACATTAAAGTTATCATATGACATATTTGGAACGAGTAGAAACAAAGGCACGAGGAATTGAAAGTTTTACTTTTTCAATAAAGTTTTTAGTAAGTACAATATGCAAATACGAACATGGTTTTCAATACACATAAACATCACAACACTGTTTACAAGAATTTAACTCAAACCATTATTGGTAATGTCCTCTTTGGCCCCCGGGGAGATGAAATGGTGATATTAAAATGTCGAAAACAACCGATATTAGTGTCGAATCATTAATTTTCAGCGTCGCCAAGTTAATTGGTGGCAGTCCTGATTCCATTTAGGTCCAAGTTCAGCCCCAGTGGAGCAAAACTGCCTAAGCACTCCTTGGGGGAATGGGAGGGGCAGACAAAATAGGAAAAGACCAATATACCTAGGTAAGACCATTAGCACCTTAAGAGGGGGTGAAATTGTGACGTAAAAGTAATTGAAAATGGCCGATAGTACTGTGGAATACATAGTTTTCGGGCTCGCTAAAATTAATATTGATGCTGCCAATGCCGTTTTAATACAATACAAGTTCATACCGATTTGTAAAAAGTAGAGTGGGGATGGTGAAAAATGTCAAGAATGACAGATTTTTGTCGAGTTCCCAGTTTTCCGGGTCGGGAAAACATCTGACTCGTTTCAAATAACTTTCGGAAGATAGTATCAACTTCGACTTCAAGCTGTTTTTTTTTTATTACATCATATCAATTTAATTAAAGACGTATTTTGTGTATTAAAAAATACCAGTATTTTGTCATTTTATGGTAAATGGTTATGTTCACTCACATTTTGTAGCATGATCTTTCAGAACTATCTGTAAAATAAATACAGATTATATAAGTAAATAAATAATAAGTAAATAGATAATATAAATAAATAAGTAAAATAATACTTTCTTCATTATTTTTATAATTGCCAAATTTGAATCTTTAAAGCAGTGATAGCCAAATATGATCCACAAATAAAGATAAGACGAGTATGATTTCTACTTTCTTTTAATTTCACCCTTAATACGAAGGGTGTAGTTACAGGCCTGGAGCCAGCCTAAAAATGTAGATGGAGCGGTAGAAGTTAGGGGGCGATCCAACCATATTATAATTCATCATTATATTATAGTTCATTTTAAAATCTACCGTGAAAATTTAAGGGGGGCAGCAAAAAGTCAGGGGGACCAGGACCCCTAGCCTCCCGTGGGTACGAGCCTGTGTAGATAAGGATTATAATACTGCGGAATCGAGAATTGACTTTTAGTTATGGTTACCAAGCCCATAACACAAGCAAAAGCTGTTCCTGCCGGAAAGATCTTTTTAAAATGCAGATTTCATATTTTTCAAATATTAGCGCTTAGGATATGAATACTAGATACAAGAAAGAAGAGGGATGATATTTAAAATAAAACAAATATCCGGAAAATGTATGAGTTACGTACGTACGTAGAGCAAACCGTTGCCTCAGAACGAAGAGGGAGAGAAAGGGAAATGAAAAATTAATTTCCTATTTGTCCTTGCCCGCAGTTAGTTTCAAATTGATCACTGCTATAAATCAGAGATGTTAGATTGGTGACAAATCTCAAACGTTAATAAATACCATGTAATGTTTATTGTGAAATAATATTCTATCCATGTGGCTAGAAGTGTAAAAATAGTGCAGTTTTTTCTGTAATTCTGTATAATTCTGTATTATAATGTCGAGATTTTATTTAAAAAAATGGATTAAAAAATGCATTGAAAGAAGTAGAAATTACTTAAAAGTCGTAATAGTAGTTTGTTTAGGAAAGCTCACGTAAACTCCACGGATTATGTAAGTATCATTGTGAGTTTGTCTTTGGATTCGCTAAAAATATTTACGAATACTCACCTTTAAGAAATAAACTTTCGTGTTGTTTATAATAAAAGATCCGGCAGTAGGTTTCGGATCATTACTGATTTTATTTATATATAATTAGCATTAGGGAAATAATGCCTTTTCATAGCTCTAACATGGTGACATTTTATATTCAAACGACAAAATTATCTCTGAAGTAAAATTATACTTGGTAATTGTATTATCATTCTGATTCAAGAAATGAGTTCATTTGCACTGTTTTCAATGCTTTGAACACAGCTAAAGCGACTAACTGGAAACAATCATTGTATTTAAAATTAACGGCTAGCGAGAGATAATCTAAAAGATTATTATTATTATTATTTTTTTTAAATAATACTAGACACCTTAAGAAGGTAACAACGGTGTAGTCGTTACGTCAGGAAAACTTAGTAAATATCATTATTGTAGAAGTTTTGGAAAAATAATCAATAAGACACTCAATGAACTCCTAGCTCCCGGAGCAAGTAACAAACTATCTATCTGCTTGAAAAGGGCTTAGTAGCTTTTATTAGTCTAAAACATAATTGATACTTAACCAATACAATGTTCTAACAGACTAAGCCAATTTATGCTTTTCATTTTTCATTTTGTGTGATTTCACAGTATATTTCGTATACGTTCTACTGAGATACTACTAATTATTAATCCACTACTCTTCATTAAATTAAGTAAAATGAACCTCTTGTGCCCAACCCGCATAACTGTTTTGTAAGAAGGTAATTCTTGCATTCCCTGTTCCTTATTTATATGATTAATTATTTTTACTGTTTGAAACTTTAAATCAGTTGGTAAAAGTAGAAGTTATTAACATAATACTTAAAGAACAAGTTATATATTTACAGTAGAGCGTCGATTATCCGAAGTAATTGGGGGACATGGGTGTTCGGAAAACTGGTTTGTTCAGATAATCGAACTGAACTGTACTGTACTGTACTGTACTTCTACAGCCAGTGCCAAACCGACAGAAGTGTGCTGATTGTTGAAACACAGCGACTGGCGGCTTGGCCGGTCAGCAGCGCCTTATGAAGGCCCCATTAGAAGCAATGTTCCGCCAGCGGTGGCTCAGTGCGGCGACTACTGTGGGAAACTTGGTTTGGGAGTGAGGGGGATGATGGACGGTAGGGTGGGAGAGTAACAGGTGCGAGCGAGTACACAGTTCGGTTAAGCGGTCGTTCGGTTGACCGACGTTCGGATAATCGACGCTCTACTGTATTCTCAATTTTGTTGTTGTGCAAAATTAAACTGTGTATTTACATTTAGTGATCATAAGAAAAAAAAAAACATGTTTTCAGCAACCGCGTAGATTTCTGTATAACCTTGAAGGAGAGGGGTGTTTCGTTTTTAGATATTCAAGCGAATATACCCAAATCCTTGGCTGTTTAAGGAAACTGTGCGGTCGATCGACGCTCATGGTTTTCAATTGAACTTACAAGCTTAATAAACCTTTGACTGACATGTAAAGTTATTATTTTGAATAGTTTTCTTTCAATAATTATCATTAGTTAAAAATGTCAATAGGTTTCTCTATACATTCGTTAATAGGTAGCCTACTCAAGATATTCAAGATTGTGCAAATAAATAGTCTTAAGTATTATGTAGGGGGCCGCGGTGGCTCAGTGGTAGAGCGTTCACCTCTGGTGCTTGGGGTCCCGGGTTCGATCCCAGCCCCCGCCAAGTGAACTTTGTGGTGGACAAACACCGTGTGCGTGGGTTTTCTCGGGGTTCTCCCGTTTCCTCCCACTTTCTTCATTCCACCATTTCATTCATTACTCATCATCACCGTCTCCTTTAGCCTAACCGGCATAACTGTGGGACGTAAAACTCAAAGATTTCATTTCATTTTTAAGTATTATGTAGAATATATTTGTCTCTGGTCTTTCAACTTTCTGCTATTTCACCGAGCCACTTCTCACCATTACGAAATTTCAAGGAGTGTAAAATGGATCTCAGTATAAGTTTTCTGCAATGTTTATACAGTAGAACCCCTCTCGTCCGCCCTCGCCTGGTCCGTCACTTCGGTTGATCCGGCCGTGCTCGAGCCGAACTTGTCCCGACTTGTCGGTGACTCACATGGCCCAGTGAATGTATTGCCATCGCGGCATTGTTGTTTACTTGCTGTTACTGCATATCCACTATAGAGCTCCGTCATCATTTGTATAGTTTCTTTCGTTGCATGTGTGTTCTGTAGTGTACTGCGCAGTCTTTAGTGCTTACTATTAAACGGCGTGACAAACAGCTTGGCATTTGAAGGCGGCGCTCCAAGTTCCCTTTAAATGCTGCTAGCAAATGAGAGGCCAACGGTATTGCCACGTTTATTTTGTACACATCCACGTCTATTCCCTGCCACCTGATCGCGCTGTAGTTTGACTGATTAGCCATAGCCACACCCCTTTACCACTTGGCAGCGTCGCGGAAGAGCTCGCGTTTTATTCGCTTAGCTGAAATGCCAAGATGTTTGTAACATGCTTTAGTTTGTTTTTACTGTAGAGAACAATATAGTCATTTTTGAGTTCAGAGGTTGTTTATTTTACTTTTTTTTGTATTTTCTGGGCCCTTTTTTTGCGTTCCGACCATGCTCCCAGTCCCAAAAGTGACGGATTAGAGGGGTTCTAGTATATATTGTAATCTTCTTGTAACTTTTCATTTATAGTTTAAATGTCCCAATCAAGACTGAAGGCAAATATAGCCTACAATGAAAAGTAACAATAGGGATTCCATAGTAAACATTATGCCTGATAAAAAAAAAAGTCTTATTAATTATGATCAGAATTCAAATTAAATTTCAATAATAACAACAACAAAAATTTGCAGTGATTATAGTGGTGAGTAAATAGTATTATCTACATTGACAACACAAAAATATAGACATTTGAATTTTATGTCCGTGAACCTGGTCCCACCCACATCGGCACTAATTTTAAAACATATGCCAAAAATTAGTGCCCAATTAGTGCTGACGACCTGTAATGTTAAAAAAATTTGTGCCGTTACACAGACTTCAAAAAACAAAAAAGATTCTGGGTGGGGCTAGGTTCACGCTAGCCCCACCCACTCAACCGATCGAGATGAAACCTATACCCAAGGTTAGTGTTAAATTAGTGCTGTCGATACCACATAAAAAGAAAATTAGTGCTATTATCAGAAGGCCAAAATATATTCGAAAATGTTCAATGGCGGCATCATCAAAGAGAACCAAAGATCCCTCATTTTTATGATAAGATATATAGCAAGAATCTTCTTTCTATGCAGTATCGTCAGCACTAATTTAGCACTGATTTTTGGCATAGTTTACAAAATTACTGTTCCATTATTAAAAGTGGGTGGGGCTGTCTTCACGTGAACCTGGCCCCACCCACAGCGGCACTAATTTTAAAACATATGACAAAGTTAGGGCCGAATTAGTGCTGACGACCTGTAATGTTAAAAAAAATTGTGCCGTTACACAGACTTCAAAAAACAAAAAAGATTTTGGGTGGGGCTAGGATCACGCTAGCCCCACCCACTCAACCGATTGAGATGAAACCTATACACAATCTTAGTGTTAAATTAGTGCTGTCGATACCGTATAAAAAGAAAATTAGTGCCACTATCAGTAGGCCAAATAATTCGAAAATCTAATCTGGCGGCATCATCAAAGAAAACAATCGATCCTCATTTTTATCATACTATACATAGCACTAATTTTCTTTCTATGCGGCATCGTCAGCACTAATATAGCACTAACTTTTGGCATGGTTTTCAAAATTAGTGCTGTTACACAAACGTCAAAAATCTAAAAAGAAATGGGTGGGGCTAGCGTGAACCTGGCCCCACCCACTCAACCGATTGAGATGAAACCTATACACAATGTTAGTGTTAAATTAGTGCTGTCGATACCACATAAAAAGAAAATTAGTGCCATTTTCACTAGGCCAAATATATTCGAAAATCTAATATGGCGGCATCATCAAAGAAAACAATCGATCCTCATTTTCATCATACTATACATAGCACTAATTTTCTTTCTATGCGGCATTGTCAGCACTAATATAGCACTAATTTTTGGCATAGTTTTCAAAATTAGTGCTGTTACACAAACGTCAAAAAACTAAAAAGAAATGGGTGGGGCTAGCGTCAACCTGGCCCCACCCACTCAACCGATTGAGATGAAACCTATGAACAATGTTAGTGTTAAATTAGTGCTGTCGATACCGCATAAAAAGAAAATTAGTGCCATTATCACTAGGCCAAATATATTCGAAAATCTAATATGGCGGCATCATCAAAGGAAACAATCGATCCTCATTTTTATCATACTATACATAGCACTAATTTTCTTTCTATGCGGCATCGTCAGCACTAATATAGCACTAATTTTTGGCATAGTTTTCAAAATTAGTGCTGTTACACAAACGTCAAAAAACTAAAAAGAAATGGGTGGGGCTACAGTGAACCTGGCCCCACCCACTCAACCGATTGAGATGAAATCTATGAACAATGTTAGTGTTAAATTAGTGCTGTCGATACCGCATAAAAAGAAAATTAGTGCCATTATCACTAGGCCAAATATATTCGAAAATCTAATATGGCGGTCTCCTCATTTTTATCATACTATACATAGCACTAATTTTCTTTCTATGCGGCATCGTCAGCACTAATATAGCACTAATTTTTGGCATAGTTTTCAAAATTAGTTCTGTTACACAAACGTCAAAAAACTAAAAAGAAATGGGTGGGGCTAGCGTCAACCTGGCCCCACCCACTCAACCGATTGAGATGAAACCTATGCACAATGTTAGTGTTAAATTACTGCTGTCGATACCGCATAAAAAGAAAATTAGTGCCATTATCACTAGGCCAAATATATTCGAAAATCTAATATGGCGGCATCATCAAAGGAAACAATCGATCCTCATTTTTATCATACTATACATAGCACTAATTTTCTTTCTATGCGGCATCGTCAGCACTAATATAGCACTAATTTTTGGCATAGTTTTCAAAATTAGTGCTGTTACACAAACGTCAAAAATCTAAAAAGAAATGGGTGGGGCTACCGTGAACCTGGCCCCACCCACTCAACCGATTGAGATGAAACCTATGCACAATGTTAGTGTTAAATTAGTGCTGTCGATACCGCGTAAAAAGAAAATTAGTGCCATTATCACTAGGCCAAATATATTCGAAAATCTAATATGGCGGCATCATCAAAGAAAACAATCGATCCTCATTTTTATCATACTATACATAGCACTAATTTTCTTTCTATGCGGCATCGTCAGCACTAATTCAGCACTAATTTTTGGCATAGTTTACAAAATCAGTGCTATTACACAAACTGTTAAAACCGCACTAATGTTTCCTTTATTGCTTATCTGGAGGTGGTGAGTTATATGTCATGAATCTCCCATATGAAATACATGGGGATATTTTATTGTTCCAATTCCTATCACATTCGAAAGCTTTAATTACCTCTAATAGTGCAATTGTTAGTGATTCATAAGTGCTTCGTAGTGCACCAACAACTGAAGTTAATGTTTTATTAGTATAGGTGCTACAAATAAAATAGGTTTGAACGTTAGGGTGAAGTTAGTTGTCCCACTTCAAGTACTAACTAAAAAATTAGTGGCATTAGTTAGTACATCGTTAGTGCTTCAAAAAACTAACAGTTGCAATAATGTTGGACTATTAGTTTAGTTATGGCCAATTATATGTCACGAAATTCACATAAGAAATGTATGGGGAATTTTTCATTGCATTGATTCTCGCCAAATTTATATGCACTAATAATCTCTTCTAAGGAAATCGTTAATGCATTTTTAGTTCTTCTTTGTGCACCAACACCTAATGTTAGTGTTTCGTTAGTATAGGCCGTGCGTGAACCTTGCGCCCCCACTTCAAGTACTAACGTAAATATTAGTACCATTCCTTAGTGCATCTTTAGTGGTTGTATGAAACACTAACAATTTCGTTAGTGCTTCACTGTTAGTGTATTTATGTCCAATTACATGTCAGAGAACACAGATAAGAAATGTATGTTGAATTTTTCATTGCGTCAAATTTCCGCCAAATTCAAAAGCACTAATGATCTCCTCTAGTGCAATCGTAAGTGCATCATTAGTACTTCTTAGTGCAGCAACAACTAACGCTAGTGCTTCATTCGTGTAGGTGCTAAAAGTAAAATATCTTTCGAGGTTTGCTTGAACTCTCCCCCCCCCCCGAAAAAATTAGTGATATTCATTAGTATATCGATAGTGCTTCCATTAAACACTAACAGCTTGTATAGAATTTGATGTTTCTGAAGTTGGCCCTTCAATAAAAATCTTCAATAAATCACAATATATGGTAGCACTAACGTTAATGCTTAGTACGTTTAAATGGACTAAAAATGCTATAACGATTCACGTTAACCCCATGTTTCTACATCAATTTGTATAGATATGGATATTTCTGGAGTTGTCACCCAACCAAAAATCTCCAATAACTCGTAAACTCTGATACCACTAACGTTAGTGCTTAATACGTTTACGCGCACTAACGATGCACTAAGGATTGCCATTAACCCCAAATTTCTACGTCAATTTATATGGAATTTGATATTTTTGAAGTTGGCCCCCACCAAAAATCTTCAATAACTCGTAAAGTCTGATATCACTAACGTTACTGCTTAGTGCGTTTAGTGGATAATGATGCACTAACAATTGCTACGTTTGTTGTAATTTGGAAGGTGGGAGCCAAACTTCAGACACGTCGCATAGAAAGAATATTATTGCTATGTATAAACGTGCTTGTAGTTGGCTCCCATCTCTTCCAAATTACACCAAACGTCACACATCGTTAGTGCATTGTTAGTGCACTTAAACGCACTAAGCACAAAGGGTAGTGCTATCTGAGTTTACGAGTAATTGAAGATTTTTGGTGAGGGGCGAACTTCAGAAATATCAGATTCCATACAAATTTATGTAGAAACATGGAGTTAACGGCAGTCGTTAGTGCATCGTTAGTGCACTTAAACGCACTAAGCACTAACGTTAGTGCCATCATATTTTGTGATTTATTGAATACTTTTGGTATTGGAGCTGCTTTAGAAATATCAAAATCCGTACAAATGGACGTAGAAACATGGGGTTAACGGCAATCACTAATCCATCTTTAAGGGGAAAATAACTACATATGAAGTTAGCCCCTACCAAAAATCTTCAATATCTCGTAAATTGTGATTGCACTAACGTGTACTAACGATGCACTAACGATGTACGATGTTTGTTGTAATTTGGTAGAGGTAGGGAGAGGGCAACTTCAAACACGTCGCATAGAAATAAAAATATTGCTATGTATACACGTGCTTGAAGTTGGCCCCCCATCTCTCACAAATTATACCAAACGTCGCACATCGTTAATGCATGAAAGGTGCACTTAAACGCACTAAGCACTAACGTTAGTGCTATCAGCGTTTACCAGTTACTGGAGATTTTTGGTGGGGGCAACTTCAGAAATATCCAAATCTATACAAATTGACGTAGAAACATGGGCTTAATGACAAATCGTTAGTGCATTGTTAGAATACTTAAACGCACTAGGCACTAACGTCATTGCTACCATATTTTGGTATTTCTTCAAGGCTTTCGGTGGGGACAAACTACAGAAATATCAAATTGTATACAAGCTGTTAGTGTCTTCTAGAACTAATGAATGACACTAACTTTCTCGTTAGTTCTTGAAGTGGGGAAAGTTCAAGCCAACTTCCAAATATATTTTAGTTTTAGCATCTACACTAATGAAGCACTAACGTTAGGGGTTGTTACACTAACAAGCACTAACACTGCACTACCAATTTGCACTAGAAGAGGTTATGAGTGCTTTTAAATGTGGTGGAACTTTGATATACTGAGAAATTCCTCATAAATTTCTTATAAACACTAACGAAACTCTTTCTAGAAGCACTAACGATGCACTAACGAATCGCACTAATTTTTTCCTAAGTGCTTATAGTAGAGCCTAAGATAATACTATTTCCCAAAGTATTTTACATGTTGCACCTATACTAATGAAGCACTAACGTTACGTGTTGGTGCATTAAGAAGAACTAACGATGCGCTAACGAATGGCTCTAATTTTTCCGTTAGTGGTTGAAGTATCTGTAGCAGCGAGAAATTGTCCCACGAAGGGTTTTCCTTCTAACACCTTCAATCGCTACTGCATCGTTAATGATTCTTAGTGCATTAAAGCCTATCGTTAATGCTTTATTACTATAGGAGCTACAAATAAAAACCTTTTGTGGCGCCAAGTTGACGCTGCACCTGAAATTTCAAGTACTAATGAAAAACTTAGTGTCATTCGTTAGTGCTACGTAGTGCACCGACAACTAACGTTAGTGCTCCATTAGTGTAAGCTCTACAAGTAGAAAAACATTTGGGACCAGCGTGAATTTGGCTCCCACTTTAAGAACTAACGGAAAGTAAGTTTCATACGTTCATGCATCGTTTGTGCTTCTACAAAACACACATAGTTTCGTAAATGCATAACTATTGATGTAGATATGGCTAATTACATGTCACGAAACTCCATAAGAAATCCATGGGGAGGTTTTCATTCCGTTAAATTTCCACCAAAATCAAAACCACTGATGATCCATTCCAGCGCAATTGTTAGTGCATCGCTAGTGCTTCTTAATGCACAACCTATCGTTCCTGACTTATTAATGTAGGTGCTACAAGTAAATACAAAACCTTTGAAAACAGCGTTAACTTGGCAGAAATAACGAAAATATTAGTGCCGTTTTTGTCGTTTCTGTAACAGCACTAATTTTGAAAACTATGCCAAAAATTAGTGCTGACGATAAAGCATAGAAAGAAAATTAGTGCTATGTATAGTATGATAAAAATGAGGATCGATTGTTTTCTTTGATGATGCCGCCATATTAGATTTTCTAATATATTTGGCCTAGTGATAATGGCACTAATTTTCTTTTTATGCGGTATCGACAGCACTAATTTAACACTAACATTGTGCATAGGTTTCATCTCAATCGGTTGAGTGGGTGGGGCCAGATTCACGGTAGCCCCACCCATTTCTTTTTAGTTTTTTGACGTTTGTGTAACAGCACTAATTTTGAGAACTATGCCAAAAATTAGTGCTATATCAGTGCTGACGATGCCGCATAGAAAGAAAATTAGTGCTATGTATAGTTTGATAAAAATGAGAATCGATTGTTTCCTTTGATGATGCCGCCATATTAGATTTTCGAATATATTTGGCCTAGTGATAATGGCACTAATTTTCTTTTTATGCGGTATCGACAGCACTAATTTAACACTAACATTGTGCATAGGGTTTCATCTCAATCGGTTGAGTGGGTGGGGCTAGGTTCACGGTAGCCCCACCCATTTCTTTTTAGTTTTTTGACGTTTGTGTAACAGCACTAATTTTGAAAACTATGCCAAAAATTAGTGCTATATTAGTGCTGACGATGCCGCATAGAAAGAAAATTAGTGCTATGTATAGTATGATAAAAATGAGGATCGATTGTTTCCTTTGATGATGCCGCCATATTAGATTTTCGAATATATTTGGCCTAGTGATAATGGCACTAATTTTCTTTTTATGCGGTATCGACAGCACTAATTTAACACTAACATTGTGCATAGGGTTTCATCTCAATCGGTTGAGTGGGTGGGGCTAGGTTCACGGTAGCCCCACCCATTTCTTTTTAGTTTTTTGACGTTTGTGTAACAGCACTAATTTTGAAAACTATGCCAAAAATTAGTGCTATATTAGTGCTGACGATGCCGCATAGAAAGAAAATTAGTGCTATGTATAGTATGATAAAAATGAGGATCGATTGTTTCCTTTGATGATGCCGCCATATTAGATTTTCGAATATATTTGGCCTAGTGATAATGGCACTAATTTTCTTTTTATGCGGTATCGACAGCACTAATTTAACACTAACATTGTGCATAGGTTTCATCTCAATCGGTTGAGTGGGTGGGGCCAGGTTCACGGTAGCCCCACCCATTCCTTTTTAGTTTTTTGACGTTTGTGTAACAGCACTAATTTTGAAAACTATGCCAAAAATTAGTGCTATATTAGTGCTAACGATGCCGCATAGAAAGAAAATTAGTGCTATGTATAGTATGATAAAAAAGAGGATCGATTGTTACCTTTGATGATGCCGCCATATCAGATTTTCGAATATATTTGGCCTAGTGATAATGGCACTAATTTTCCTATTATGCGGTATCGACAGCACTAATTTAACACTAACATTGTGCATAGGTTTCATCTCAATCGGTTGAGTGGGTGGGGCCAGGTTCACGGTAGCCCCACCCATTTCTTTTTAGTTTTTTGACGTTTGTGTAACAGCACTAATTTCGAAAACTATGCCAAAAATTAGTGCTGACGATGCCGCATAGAAAGAAAATTAGTGCTATGTATAGTATGATAAAAATGAGGATCGATTGTTTTCTTTGATGATGCCGCCATATTAGATTTTCGAATATATTTGGCCTAGTGAGAACGGCACTAATTTTTCTTCATGCGGTATCGACAGCACTAATTTAACACTAACATTGTGCATAGGTTTCATCTCAATCGGTTGGGTGGGTGGGGCCAGATTCACGGTAGCCCCACCCATTTCTTTTTAGTTTTTTGACGTTTGTGTAACAGCACTAATTTTGAAAACTATGCCAAAAATTAGTGCTATATTAGTGCTGACGATGCCGCATAGAAAGAAAATTAGTGCTATGTATAGTTTGATAAAAATGAGGATCGATTGTTTCCTTTGATGATGCCGCCATATTAGATTTTCGAATATATTTGGCCTAGTGATAATGGCACTAATTTTCCTTTTATGCGGTATCGACAGCACTAATTTAATACTAACATTGTGCATAGGTTTCATCACAATCGGTTGAGTGGGTGGGGCCAGGTTCACGGTAGCCCCACCCATTTCTTTTTAGTTTTTTGACGTTTGTGTAATAGCACTAATTTTGAAAACTATGCCAAAAATTAGTGCTATATTAGTGCTGACGATTCCGCATAGAAAGAAAATTAGTGCTATGTATAGTATGATAAAAATGAGGATCGATTGTTTCCTTTGATGATGCCGCCATATTAGATTTTCGAATATATTTGGCCTTGTGATAATGGCACTAATTTTCTTTTTATGTGGTATCGACAGCACTAATTTAACACTAACATTGTGTATAGGTTTCATCTCAATCGGTTGAGTGGGTGGGGCTAGGTTCACGCTAGCCCCACACACTTCTTTTTAGTTTTTTGACGTTTGTGTAACAGCACTAATTTTGAAAACCATGCCAAAAGTTAGTGCTATATTAGTGCTGACGATGCCGCATAGAAAGAAAATTAGTGCTATGTATAGTATGATAAAAATGAGGATCGATTGTTTCCTTTGATGATGCCGCCATATTAGATTTTCGAATTATTTGGCCTACTGATAGTGGCACTAATTTTCTTTTTATGTGTTTTAAAATTAGTGCCGCTGTGGGTGGGGCCAGGTTCACGTGAAGACAGCCCCACCCACTTTTAATAATTGAACAGTAATTTTGTAAACTATGGCAAAAATCAGTGCTCAATTAGTGCTGACGATACTGCATAGAAAGAAGATTCTTGCTATATATCTTATCATAAAAATGGGGGATCTTTGGTTCTCTTTGATGATGCCGCCATTGAACATTTTCGAATATATTTTGGCCTTCTGATAATAGCACTAATTTTCTTTTTATGTGGTATCGACAGCACTAATTTAACACTAACCTTGGGTATAGGTTTCATCTCGATCGGTTGAGTGGGTGGGGCTAGCGTGAACCTAGCCCCACCCAGAATCTTTTTTGTTTTTTGAAGTCTGTGTAACGGCACAAATTTTTTTAACATTACAGGTCGTCAGCACTAATTCGGCCCTAACTTTTGTCATATGTTTTAAAATTAGTGCCGCTGTGGGTGGGGCCAGGTTCACGTGAAGACAGCCCCACCCACTTTTAATAATGGAACAGTAATTTTGTAAACTATGCCAAAAATTAGTGCTAAATTAGTGCTGACGATACTGCATAGAAAGAAGATTCTTGCTATATATCTTATCATAAAAATGAGGGATCTTTGGTTCTCTTTGATGATGCCGCCATTGAACATTTTCGAATATATTTTGGCCTTCTGATAATAGCACTAATTTTCTTTTTATGTGGTATCGACAGCACTAATTTAACACTAACCTTGGGTATAGGTTTCATCTCGATCGGTTGAGTGGGTGGGGCTAGCGTGAACCTAGCCCCACCCAGAATCTTTTTTGTTTTTTGAAGTCTGTGTAACGGCACAAATTTTTTTTAACATTACAGGTCGTCAGCACTAATTGGGCACTAATTTTTGGCATATGTTTTAAAATTAGTGCCGATGTGGGTGGGGCCAGGTTCACGGACATTTGAATTTTTTATACGGTCCTGTTTGAAGGTTTCTCACTACACCACCAATCTCACCATTTCGCTTCTACACAGTTCTGTCTGGTATGATAACAGTTCTATCTAATTACGGTAATAAAAATACTTACAAATCAAACATCACACAAAAGTCCAGAGAGACAAGTAAAATAAGAAAAGATCCGATATTATGATATGAAAGCAGAAAATTTTAGAAAATGAAACGACACGATTGAGTTTCACATTCCACGTTTATGCCCTTTCTTGTCAATTTTTAACTTACATCTTTTCTTCTTCGTTGTATTAGTATATTCTATCTTGTTTTCTATTCTTGCCATTTAGTACTTTATTTTCGGCGTTATAACTAAAGTATTAAGTTCGATGGTATGAATAGTGTCTCTTGTTTCAGTGTTTTTCGTATATACGTATATACACGTAAGAATTATCACCCTATCTCACTTTTGTCTGTATTTCAAAAAAAAAAAAAAAAAGAGAGAGAGAGAGAGAGACGGTAATATCAAATAGGATAAAGAATTACTTACATTCCAATAATCTAATATCATTATCACAACGGGTTTTTAACTGGCAAATCTAATCATTCTTCAATTTTCGATTTTCTTAGTACTGTTATGCACGCGATAAATAATAAAAGATGGGCAATTGGACTCTTTGTTCATCTTACTAAGGCATTTGGCACTGTAAATCACGATCTCTTAAAAAATTATGCTTTTATGGTATAAGAGGAACTGCCAATAAATGAATCGAGTCTTACTTGAAGGATAGGTATCAGATAGTTCAAATTACGAACGAAAATAATGGCAAAATTCGTAAGTTTAGTAGTTATAGAGATACAATACTAACTGGTGTAGCTCAAGGATCAATGCTTGCAGGGCCGGTTCTAGACATTTCTTAAGTGTAAGCAAACAATATTTAGGCACCCTCACTTAAATGATAATAAAAGAGTAAAAAGTTGTAATGGACAAATAATTGTTACAATTGCAAATCTCTTCACTATCTGTAGCAGGCCCGTATCCAGGGGGGTATAGGGGGACCGCCCCCCTAAATTTTTGCTGGCCCCCTAAAAGTTTTACGGTAGGCTTGCAAATGAACTATAATATGGTGATGAACTATCATATGGTTAGATCCCCCCCAAAAAAATTCAGCCGGGCTCCCCTACGGTTTGGGGCTGGCTACGGGCCTGATCTGTAGTCTTCCTGAGTATATTAATGAGTGGATGAATACTGAACAAAGTATATTAACTGTACAAAAATTTCCAATATAGTCCAGTCGATTTAGGTGGAAAAAAGTGTTAAACATCAAACTAATTGTAAAAGAAATAAAGTAAGTTTTCTTTTTTTAGACTTGGAATATCACCAACTACATATAAAAAGTCTAGAGAAATCCAAGCATGGGAAAGCCGCCATCTTGGATTTACTCTTCAAACCTATACAATGCAATTATTGCTCAAACTAAATTCAAATCTGTATCGAGTAGAAAGTTTTTGGAACTGAGAACGCTATTTTAAGCCATTTACAAACAATTTAGTCAGTAACAAGCTTGTGTGTTTGTTGAGGTCTTTTTCTCCATTATAATACCATACAGTTTCGTATTATGCAGAAGATGGGCTACGTATCTTATTACTAGATATAAATAGTAAACTAGAAAGTATCAAGGACAAATACAAGGTGGAAAGCAAAACCGATGGATTTGGATACAGTACATGAAAATGGTAGACATTTTAAAGAATTTCCTTCGGACAGAGCATACCGGCGACTGGAATCTACATTTGTTAATTCTAAATGTTATGCTACCATACTTTGCTGCAGCAGAACACAATTTGTACACAAGCACAGTGTATGTACATCTTCAAAAATGCTATAAATTAAGAAGTCTCATCCGATGGTGCATGACAAGTTCCACAAAAGCACAGAGACAAGTATGGGTTCAATCCATGATCCCTTGTACGGAGGTCAACAATATCTTGCAAGAGTTCACTTCTGTCTTGTATAATACCAGTGAACAACACAAAGAAGCTTCATACATGAGATAGACAATAGATTGCTTAGATACCTAGAAAATCTTGACATTCCTATTAAATCGAAGCTCATTCATTCCTGATAAACCTTTGCGTAGTTTGGCATCAGGAGTGGTTGCTTATAGTAATGTCAACGTTTACAAAGCAAAAGAAACATGATCTAATTGTCCAGTCTACGCAAGGTCAGAACATTTGGAACTATTCATTCAAACGAAATTTACAGGCTGTTACCATAGGATAAAAGAATGTTAAAGTAGCTCAAGATGTCGTCAATATTGACCCACAATTGCTACTCAAAAGACTTGTTTTTGTTTCTAAAAAAACAGGACATAGATAAGAGGAACATTTTCAAGTATGAACTTTGCAGCTGTCCAGCATCTTTGCTTGTCGATTCAGTTCCTCCATGGAAGGCAAATGAATCAGTTCTGGCCAATGCCATTTGGGCCAAGGTGGAGAAATGTCAAATATCTGCGGCAGAAACACCACTTTCAGATCCCCTGTATGTACTCGATGGAGATGCTTTTACTACATTGATTATCATGGTCGGTTGGTATGATATTCTCATACATCTGTAATAGTTATACAAACTACGTTCTGCAAAGGTATGGTAGATCGGTTGTGATTGTTTGATGGATATTTAGATGGTTCTTCTATTAAGGACGCCACTTATATTAGGAGAAGCGAATTTAAAAGTTCCCCCTAACGTTTTATTTTCTATGAACATGAAACCGAGAATTAAAACAAAGAAAAATAAATAAATAAATCTGTTTCTGTCAAACGAAACGTAAAAGCAGCATTTTTTAAAAGATGGTTAGTGAAAGCTTTGAAAGTGTTGGATGTCAGACAATACGTGCACGGGAAGATGCAGACTTTCTGATTGCCCAGACAGCAGTTCGTGCGTCTAAACAAAGTGATATCATTGCAGACGACACTGATGTCCTGATACTCGTGTGTTTCTAAGTTAAAATGGAAAGTAAAAAAAAAAAAAAAAAAAAAGTATTCTTCAGACCAGCACCAAAGCGTGGTGCAACCAACATCCAAGAATGGAACATTTAATCTGCAATTCGTCATTAGGATTAAATGTCTGCAGCGGCTTTCTTTTTATTCATGCGGTTTTGGGATGTGACACCACGTCACAGTTCTTTGGGATTGGCAAAGGCAAAAATACATCATTTATGAAGTATGCTGAAGTATTCAACAATGCAAACAGTCTGAAAGAAAAAATAATTACATGCCATTTGTGTCACGTATGGGGAAAATACATCTGATACCTTAGATGAACTCAAATACAGATGTTTCAGTACAAAGGTTGTTAACAAAAATATGGTTCAAGCTGTTCAAGCCCAGTCACTTCCATCGACTTCAGCTCCTGCTAAATACCATAGCTTACGGTCTACTATCAAGTTCAGAGTTGGGAAGGCAATACATCTCTTTTACCTGAGGATTGGGGTTGGCAATTACGGGGTGGGTAACTCCTTCCAGTACTCTCTGATTTTCCACCAGCACCTTCAGCTCTGGTCGATATCATAAGATGTAAATGCAAGACAGATTGCAGTACATCAAGGTGCTCATGCAGAAAGCATGGTTTGGAATGTTTATTAGTTTGCAGTGAATGTCATGGAGTAATTCCAATGCAGAAGATAGTGTGTGCAACGATGGTGTTTCTGGGGGGTTGGAAATGACAGCACTGTCTTACTTGTGATAGTTACTCGTGTTTTGTTAGTATTTTTAAAGAATGTCTAGTGATTGAAACGAGTCTGTACAAGTTTAACATCTCCTACAAACACTGATACCATATCCTTATAATGTTCATACCGTAACAGCACAAGATGTGCTAGGCATGTGCTATTTAGGTATCCCAGCTACTTTTTAGGTACCCAGCACTTAGCACATATGATATTCGTGTTCTAAGTATGTACTTCAGCTACCTACAGTTTTAGGTACTTGTTACACCTAATTGATATTTGCAACTATGTACCACAAATATAGCATTTACATACCTGGCTCAGTTTCGCACTCTAGCAGTCATTTGTTTTTATGTCGTCACTTGAGACATATCTGTCATGTTCTAGGTACGTCCTTTAGGTACATATTGTTTCAGATACCCTAACAACACAAGATATGCTAGGCATTCGCCAGTTAGGTGTTCTAAATTCATCTCCCACATTTGATGCATTTGTTGCTTCTTTTTCTAAGCAATTGTGTACTAGAAGCAATAAACGCATCAACTTTCTTAGATGGCAACTGTCGCCGATCATTTGAAAGTGAATATGGAAGAACCATGAAATAAAGTAAATAGACACTCGTCAATTTGTTATAAAATTACATGGCGAGTAGATTTTATCTGATCCCAAACGGTTATAGTCGAATGTATGCGGTTAAAGGAGCACTCTGTTTAGCCAAATGCAAAAGACCTCCATAATTTATCCCTCTACAAGCGACATTTTCTTCATCGCCTCTGTGGCCAAGTCGGTAGAGCACGCGGCTAGCGACCCCAAGGTTGGTGCTTCGCGCTCACCCTAAGCTAGCCCTACATTTTTTACTTGTTTAGACTCACCTTAATGTAAACACATTACGCATATAGGCGATTTAACATATTTTGTAGGAGTAATTTTGTGGTTTATTGACGCTTACGGCATGGGGAACATAACTAGAACATACTAGGCACGTTCTCCAGGTACATGTCAGGCATGTACCTACGGGCGGACATAGACTGTAACTGTCATTTGCAATGTGATTTCTTTCCCAGAGGTACATAAGGCATATACTGGACACATTCCCATGTACCTGAAGGAACATGATAGGCATATGCCTGCTATGTGATTGTGCTGTTAGGGTATATATATTTATTTTGTAATTTTGACAACTGTATGCGTACTCGAGAATACTCTCATTTATATGTAAAATAGCCAAATAAATAAATATAATATTGCCCTCCCTGCTGGCCTAGTAGCTGGCGCGTGTCTCTGTCATAACATAATCCAGGATTCAATTCCCATGGAAAGAATAATGAAATCTGAAGATATTACGATGATTCGGATTCTATCTTAAACTGTAGGTTTGCGCCTCATAGCCTCGGTGCCGAAAACGGACGCTGATCTTGATCAAACAAACAGACACAGCGCTGCTTTAATCTAGCTATTCCATTTGAAAATGAAATGAAATCCTTAAGTTTAATGTCTGTCGATTATCGCCTTTAGGCTAAGGAATACGATGATGAAGATAAGCGAATGATGATGGAAGAATTGGTGGAATGAGAATGTGGAAGCAAATGAGAGTACTCCGAGAAAGCACACGGACACAATGTTGTCCACCACAAACTTACTTCAGCGGGGATTGAAGTAGGGAGATATTTTATTTGAAGTGAAATTCGATTTCTAGTGCTCCTTTCCATGGTTATGCCTTTCAGCTTAAATTAGACCGATGATTAATTCTATATTCAGTTAAAGTCCAATGTGGAAGATTTGCTTAAGTTGGAGGTCTGAAATTCGGTATATAAACTCGGTATATATTAAAAATGAGCGAAAATACAAGTTGCATCGTTTTCGAAAATTTCTCAATAGAAAAGGACAATTTCTATAATATTCGAATTTCTGGTTTTATATTCACTAAACCTTATTTTAACTGTGCGGAGAACGGATATTTCTGCTAGTATTTACATAAAGTGAATCTTCTTTAATCAAATGAATGATGAGAGAATTAATTTGCTTTCATAAAGAAAAGTCTAGATCCTTCTGCTTCCGAAGTTAGCTTCGCGAATCTTGACTTGCAAAATCTAGAGAGAGAAAGAAGTACGTATGGTAATCGCATGAGAACTCTTAGTTTTGGTAGTGCCACTCTACCGTGCAAACCACGTGAGGAATCAACTACATACGAGTTTTCATGGACATATTGGTCTTGTGCTCAAAGAGCGTTACTGGTAAATAATTATCAATGAAATTAATTACTTGTTACAATTATGGCAAAACACATCAAAGTTGAAATGCGTTAAACTGAATGGTTGCAACCAAGCATGAGGAGTAGTCAAGCAAGGGGCTAAGTAATGCATCAATAAATTCGACTTATCTTTTTAGTTGAGACTAAAGATAAGTGCTTTTTTTAATTCTTCACTTCCCCTCTGGTGTTGAAACTTATTGTGGTCCTATTTAAAAGGAAACGCTACGTGGTTCTTTTGTCTTTTAAGTCTCTCTATACTCTCGGTGAAATTTTTAGAACATTTTTTTTCTATATTGTACGACTTAATGGTATGGTACAATACCTTATACCATATCCTTTCCTATACCATATCTACCATATATATATAAGTGCAGGCAAAATGTGGTACGTCGCAGTTTTAATTTTACAGAATCTCAATGTAACACAACATATTTCCTTATTTATCATTTTATCACGTGTATAAGCCATACTTCATCCAAAAATATCGAAATTTGATAGTGTGCCTGACACAAGCAAATGTTAAGAAATGTGTAAATCCAAGAACACTATAGTGCTTAATTTTGGTGCATGTGTGCTTAAAACATTGTTGGGTTAACATTTGTCTGCCATTCAATTAAGTAGGAGTATTTAGTACGGCTATTGATTATTTTTATTTTCAGCTGTCTATTAGGCAGCTAAGACTTAAAATTACTTTTGAGCTAGTTGCAACTTATATATGCGAATATTTCTCTGAAATTGTAGGCAAAATTAGACATGCAGTTCGTATATGACTGCGATTTAAGGACGCGAAAATGCAGAAAACATTACATGCCTTCCCTATTTTTCTTTTTTTTCTTTTTACATTAATCTATATCATCATCTATGCTTGATGTAAAGTCTCTTTAAATACTTTATCGTAATTAAGAATTAAGTTACGTTAATGTATTAACCCCAGTCGAAATCTTAACAAGTGTTCCAGCTTTTATTTTTCTTTTGTTTTTGTCTTTGAATCACTAGCGAAACCGAACAACACGGAACAACATCCTGTAGATTCGACAAAGTTAAGAACGCCGGTGTATCGCAGAAAAACTGAAAATTTTAAATCTAGGATTAGCACCACTATCTATAACGTTGGCAATTTCTGACCAATGCGGAATCGTAAGAAAGCTTTGCTGTTTAGGAACAACTAACAAATGCCCACACGTGTTGCTGTGCGCAATATTTTGCGTTCTTCCTTCTGTATCTATCATATAGAAGTCGTCTGAATTCAAGGTCTCGCGCAAAATTTGAACGTTTCGCATGGGCATTTTAGGGAAGCAACCCCCACGCCTTTTCTCTTCCATTCTAGGTCAAATATAAAAAACCTTGAAACACCTACTCAATTATTTTTGATTGAGAAGTCCAAGCTCTGAATTCATATCTCTGACCTTTAGGGATTCCGAGATATGAACATTTTATTATAATAATAGCAAGTCACATTCCTTTTCCTTTGCATCTCTTTTGTTCTTCTATGATAAATATAAAAGAACGCTCAAACATATTTAATTACTTAAAAAAAGAAGTCCACATACCAAATTTCATGTATCCGAGATATGGCCATTCCGATTCCGAGGTATGGCCATTTTATTATAATAATTGTAATCTCACACTGCTTGCTTCCCATCCCTTTTCTTCCCTTTTGTTTTAATTATCAAAAAACTTTGAAACGCGTTTCTTATTATCTTAAAATGAAAAGTTCAAACCAAATGTTATGTCTCTGTGTTTTATCGTTAGTGAAACATGTGTTTTATTGTTAGTAAAGAGCTTATATACTGACTTTCACACCTCCAACTTTAACAAATCCTTATATTGAGCATTTTGTGAATTAAAAAAAAAAAATCGGAAATTTAAATAATATGGAAATTGATCCCCTTTTCTCCCTTAGGAGCGGAATTTTCCAAAATGTTTATCTTTAATAAAGAGTTCATATGTGGAGTTTCATCTTCCTAACTTCAGAGCTTCGTAACTCTCTCTACTTTTTTTTTTTTTTTTTTTTTTTTTTACAGTACTTAAAAGTAGCCTTTCTTATTTCTCGCTTCTGTGACAATGGGACTATCCTGTCAAAAATTGACGCATTTAACTATAATAGTATGCTTATGCACTGATGAGTTATTTACTTAACTTTTGTATATAATCTTATATATAAAAGAGAACGTACAAATCCTTTGTTCCCTCATCACGCTAA
The DNA here is from genome assembly GCF_964235325.1 of Thermobia domestica. NCBI lineage: Eukaryota > Metazoa > Arthropoda > Insecta > Zygentoma > Lepismatidae > Thermobia > Thermobia domestica. Next base: position 90,588,933 of record NC_137468.1, read on the forward strand.
TACGGCTGAACCAATTTCTTTTATTTTTGGGGGGTTATTAGGATTTGGACCCTAGATGGTTTTTATCATATCACTTTAATTTTTAATTACCAGTGTCTTGAGATAATTGACCATTCAAGTGTCCATAACGTACAAATCCTTTGTTAGTTCATCATAGGTATAAAAATAAACGTATTTATATGCAACCCGCATGACCGTGTCACTCGGCGGGTTAACATAAATGACAGGCGATATCACTTGAAAGCGAAAAAGTAAAAATTATCTAAGTAACAAAGTTTATTGCGTTCCGGGGTGACCGCAGCGAAGCGGGGTGAACGCTGCTAGTACGTAATATAGATAGATATATTACGTATAGATATTATCAGATTAAAGATAATACAAATTTTATCGTTCATTCTTGATCTTTAACTTATAATGTTGTCGGAAAAGACTAACATAGCAATATGATCAACAGTTACAATCGTAAACAATATTGTATTACACGAAACAATACATTGTGTCTTAGGTACTTCATTAAAATGTCAATGCTTGTTGTCGGTACGAATGTTATAAAAAATAAATACTAAGAGAATATTTACCTTTAATCAGTTCATAAGAACTGTTTTATCTAGAAGTATTAATATACCGTATATATAAGTGAGAAAATTGTGAACTTAGCCACACCCAAAACCTTCTTGCTGTAGACAACTAAGTAGCTATCATTTGTTTAATTTCTTCTCGAATTTCGTACACATTTCCAAATTTATTCCAAAATTGGAATTATTATTTATTTCCTGCACTGGAGTTTTACAAAGGTCAGTACTGGGAATTTATTGTATTTATATTTAACTAATAGCAAGTAAAATCGATATTTGCTTGTTTAAATTCAGTGCTGGTAATACAGTTAAGATCACTTGGTATGAATTCGCGGATAACTGATACACAAGAAGGAGGCAGTGGGAGACCTTGATAACCCTAATATGGGGTCCGTAAGACATCCCAAACGTGTTATGCATGATGTTTGAAAGATCCTATTCAGACATACAGATGTTGAATGTCTGTCTGCTATATGATATGCCCGCTCGCTCCAAATTTTGGCATGGTTGGGCGATGATCATTGCCAGAGCCCGACTGGCGGTCTAGTGCCGTCCATGTACCATACATGCTCGACAGGGTTTAGCTCTGGAGGCTAACCAGGCCAGAATAGAAGGCATATACTGAGTTGAGCGCGCTGGTTTGCCCTGGTGATGATGTACAATAATCTATTTTTTTTTTTTACAGGGACATGTGTTATTCTGTTGTAAAGTATGGCTGCGCAAGGTGTTCAAATATAGATTGACAATGAGCAGAACCTGTTAAACCCACAGGTTGTGTTCTAGTGTTTACAAGAAGAATGTGTAGCTTATTGCATCCGATACTAGAATGCCAGGGTATCGATTTTGTAAGTAAATGCAATTACACAATATATTTTCCTGCGTTTCTACCTGTAAAAAGACATGCACGCAGCCGTCAGTGTGTTCGACTTTCATTCTTCCTGCTACGACCCAAAATGTTCACAGCGAAGAGCAACTGTCAGGGATAATGTGTGAATGGAACTTTTGAAGTGCCTCCAAGAACCTATTTTTTATAATTCGTGCTCTCAATGGAAGTGTGCGGTTGTGTTGATTGTACTTGTGTTCGACGTTCTAGCCTGTTCTGTCCGAATGATCCTTCTGTCGTGTCTAGGCGCTACCGGTAGGTTTCAGGGGCATTAGGGGCACGTTCTCTGTGGGACCCTTCTCTTTTTCATCATGTACACCATTTACACATCACGACCCACGTGAGTAGCAAATCTGTATAACAGCCTCACTATATGGCCTTGATCGAAGCCATTTAATTACACAATAGATGTTCGCTGGCGTAGTTCTGGTATGCAAACGCAGACTATGATCCGCACATAATGGATTTGCACGAACAAATGCACTCATCGTGTTGTCCGACGACCTTCAAACTATTAACAGCATACTCTTTACAAATACTATGTACGATCAATCTTCCCTCAGCTGGTTTCTACTATGTTGAGACCAAATTAGCAGCATCCTCCCTACACATGCACATTCTACGGTTCGTTCGAATCGGATAATGTATACGGGGTGTTCTTAAATGCATTTCCACCAGTGCAATTGGCTTTTATAGTCTGTTTTGAGTTTAATATCCCATTTCATCACCAAGGCAATATGAGATATGGATCTACGGCCAAATCTGAACGCCGAGTCACATGTACTTTAACCAGGAATTGAACTTGGGTATTCTGCCCCAAAGAGGAGAACGCCAATCAATTTGAAAGGAATTATTTTTTTTTCGTTTTTGTTTTAAATAGTGTGATAGAGGTATTGTGATCTGAAGTGGGTCCTAGTGTTAAACAATTGCACATCATTAAAACCATAAACGTGTTGAGTAATTGATATTTCAAGCTATACTCACGGACAAAATCTATAAATATAATAGGTAGATCCGCATTCGAGTAAACTGAACCATGTCGAAGCAATCGATTGTGTAAGTGAATTAATACGTACTATTGAGCAATACAAATAAATTGATATGATTGTCAAACGTTTGGCCCAATGGTTCCGTGCATGTAGCGCCCGTAGACTTAGCGCCCAGTGTTTCTGGCTCACAGAAGGAATTTTATATTGATTTTATCTCACAATCAGGGATGTCCAGTTCATTTTAACACTCTTTCCACAGGTCGTTAATTCCTGCTATTTTCTTACATCCGTGTTCCGTGTACTTAGCGTCCACTAAGTAAAACTGTTATGAAGAGGGAGAGAGAGACAGAGAGACCAGCCAATAGCACTGATTATGACGCTTCAATGAATCATAACCTCCGGGGGAAAGGGTGAAACGTAGAAACGTATATACATTCACATACATACATTCATACACATACATACACATACATACACATATGCATACATATGCATGCATGCATACATACATACACATACATACACATACACATACATACATACATTCATATATATATGCATGTATGAATGTATGTAACTGTACTCCGTGGTATACAATACTCTACAATATTTAAATGTACTATAAACTAAGGTTGCATATTTAGCTTTTAATGTGAAAACTATGTAAAACAGACGTAATCTAGAATACCGCAATGAGGATAAGGCATACAAAAAACGGTGAACATATTCTCACGACTGAGAACCGGGACAAAATGTAAACTGGCGAAACACCGGGATAAGAGTCTTCAGTGGTAGAAACACTCACATCTGGTTCATGTGATCCCTGGTTTTATCCCATCTTGCGTCAAATGGGCTTTGTGGTAGTCAGACGCTGCGTGCATGGATAAACTCGGGGTTCTCTCGTTTTCTCTCACTTTCTTCATTCCACCATTTCATTCATTCTCACAATCACCGTCTTCTCTATGAGTGTAGGACAAAATCCAAGCGGACAAAATCCAAGAGGACAAAATCCAAGCTAAATTCTGGTAAGTCGGACAAAATCCAAGCGGATAAAATCCAAGTAACAGTATCATGTGCGTAGCTGTGGCATGTGCCTGTGAACACCCTAATTAAATTGTGTGTTTGTTTCTTTCTTCAATTGTCAATTGCATTCTAAAGTTTTATCTGTAATACTTCAATTTATTAAAATAACATTTCATTTACTTTTAAAGAACTGAAAATCCAATAAAATATGAAAGATTGTCACAGTAAGAGTGCAGATGAGCTTTAATTACTCATAAAGTATTCTGACTACTGCTAGGACATGCCCAGGTGGATCCAATTTAGGGTGATCAAAAATATTTTGACTAGAAAGAGTATATTCACGTAAGTAACCAGAAAATGAAAGCACTGACTTGCTAAATCAGAGATAACAAATAACAGCAAAGCAGCCCAGTCTTAAAAAGAGTACACTTACGTAATTCTATTCTATTCATTGAGTATTAAAGTAGAAATAAAATTAAAAAGATATAATTTAGATTTTAAAAAATTTACTTCTCTACCCTCAAAGTATTTACATCAGTTACACTTTTGAAAATAACCAATAATATATACATTTTCATTTAGTTTGTCTAGACACATTTTCACATTTCGATTTTCTAGATAACACTTTTACATTATTTAATTCACACGCATTATTACATTATTAAAAATACACACTTCAATAACATTCAAACATAATAAATGGTGGATGGCAACGAGTAAAAAAAAAAAAAAAAAAAACAGCATCCTACCATTACCATATTCACATTTTGATCTTGATAGATACATCTATATTTCACTTATTTAGAGTATAAGCGAAACACGAGAATACAATAAAAAATAATAAAACAGCATTCTACAACTACCCTACATATTTCACATTTTGATCATTTCTGACGAAAATTTGATCAGTATATCAGAATTATTTGTTTCAAAATACTATGTATAATAAAATTGAGATGAAAATACATACTTTTACAATGTATTTGTACATACATAATACTTTCATATGGATGTGATAAATAATTAAAACTCATCTGCACTCTTACTGTGACAATCTTACATGTTGCATTAGATTTTCAGTTCTTTAAAAGTAAATGAGATGTTATTTCAATAAATTGAAGAATTACAGATAAAACTTTAGAATGCATGACAATTGAAGAAAGAAACAAACACACAATTTAATTAGGGTGTTCACAGGCACATGCCACAGCTACGCACATGATACTGTTACTTGGATTTTATCCGCTTGGATTTTGTCCGCCTTGCCAGAATTTAGCTTGGATTTTGTCCTCTTGGATTTTGTCCGCTTGGATTTTGTCCTCTTGGATTTTGTCCGCTTGGATTTTGTCCGCGCCCCCTTCTCTATCCTACTCAAGGTTTCATTTCATTTCAAGAGCTTTCAAACCGGGACTGTCCCGGTAAAAACCTGACATATGGTAACTCTAACTATATAACAACATCGGTTTCGATACCAAAAAAGAAAAAGTCAAATTATCATATGGTATTACACAGTTTCAGAAAAAAAAGAACATCTAACAAGCTAGCCGCATTAAGTCTGATACATATTTCACAACTTTATGCGCAATATAAATGTATATAGTTAAGCAATTGATATCATACACTACAAGCACTGAAAAACAACGTAACGTTCTCTAATAAAAAGAACGTTACTTTACGAACCAATAAGTTAATCGCTCTACGAACCTTATTGTACACATTATACCCTAAAGTTACAGCCTTATGCAGTAATCAATTCCAATCAGATATTGAACGAGTATGGTGTTTCCTTGAGAATAATCCATCAATATGTTGAACAAGCGCCTTTAAAGGTTAATCGTCTTCAATTTTATCCTCTTCTTCGGTAATTCATCTCGCTACTCTTGTTCGATGCAGTTGAAACCATGGCCTCATTCTTTTGCAATGTCCATCCACAAGGAAGGGTGAACAGGTTCAACCTTTTGGAATTTCAAATTCGAAGCTTCTATCAATTTACTCGTTCGTGTCTCTTTCTGTAATGTTGCTATATGAACGGGTATGTTGCGAGGAAACAAAAGAGGCTAGCAAAGGAATCGAATCGTAAGATCACCATAAGATGAAAGTCGCATACTCCAGAGACTACCTGATGCGTAATGTTGATCAAAATAAATTTGGAATTCTTCAGTTTCTTCTGGTACGATTTACTGTAAGTAATCCATCCCTTTTGACCCTTGTCAGAGAGAAGGAAAACAAATCCGTCCACCATTCCATAGAAATCGGACTTTCTCATTCTCCCTGTAAAAATTCGCCAATCCCAACTGCTGCAGTACGTACTTCGTGTTCGTGTGACTTGTCTGGAACGCTTTGGCTTACGACTTCCCTCACTAGCCACGTCTGGTTGTGAATTTAATTTACATATTCCAATATTTGTTTGTTTTATCCCTCCCCGCTGGTCTAGTGGCAAGCACGCAAGCCGTTGGCGTATGAGGTTCAAGGTTCGATTCCTGGTGGGAGAGCATTGAGTGACCAAAGTGGTTCGGGTTCCACTATAATCAGTAAATTCAAGTCTTCCTTAGCCTACCCGGCAAAACCATGGAACGTAAAACTAAATACAAACCTTTTCTTTTTTCGCAAAAGGAACGTTTTATTATGAAGTAAAACACTATTCAGAAATATAATATTAAAATTTGCAAGAAGGAAATTTATTTCTGCGTAACAAAATTTAAAAATTAATTATTCACAGGTAATTGTTTTATTGGATTGTAACGAGTTACAGTATAAGTTCCCAAAGACTCTTCTCATACAATTCTGCTGTTCTCACATGTAACACTTCCCAAGTGTAACACTCCGATTTTGATAAAATTTAGCAGGTAGATATTACACATGAAATAAACGAACGCATGTTTTTTTCTTTTCAGCGGAAAAACAGTTTTAGGGGGCAAAAGCCTCCACCCAAAATTTTGAAATTTGAGTCCCGAAAGGCAAGAAGTGAACCGAAGTGAATAATATTGTGCACAGATGCTATAAACGTAAAACGAAGGAATAGATGTTTCGTATTTTCCTGGGAAAAACGGTTGGACATAATTGCAACGTTAGTTTGTGTAGGAACAGTACGCAAAAATAAATAAAGAAAGAAAGAAAAGAAAAGAAAAGAAATGATTACGTGTTTTTGATTTTGTGCAGAAAAACAAAAGTGTGACAAAGGCCCCCCTCCTAAAAATACGAAATTCAACTCCACGAGCCCAGAAAGAAATCGTATACTGTAATAAATGAAAATGTCCACAAACATTGTAGACGTAAAATGAGAGAATACGTGTCGTATTTTCCTGTGAAAACTACTTGCGCTTCTGCGGTAATAATTATTTTTTTTTTTTTCGGAGGGACTTTAGTCACACCACAGTTTTTCCGCAGAAACTAAAAACACGTATTCGTATATTTTTGTTGCGTATTGTCTCTAAACACAGTTTCGTTACAATTCTCCATGTCCTTTTAGGTACTTTTCACTATACTAATGAACACTTTGATAAATCGTGATTAAATGTTTGAAGGGGTCTGTACCCCACCCAACCATCTTTTCCAGAAAAATGCGACACAATATTCTGTCATTTTACGTCTACAATATATGCACACAATTTCGTTCATTCCGGTCTACTTCTTCATGCCTTTCGGTCGTCAATTTCAAAATTTTCGGTGGAAACTTTTGCCCCTAAAAACATTTTTTCTGCAGGAAATAAGAAAGAAGTGTTTATTTTTTTTTATATTGTCCCTACCCAAAATTTCCTTACAATTCTCAATGTCCTTTAGGCATGTTTAACGTACTGTTATTAGCGCTTTTGATATTTCGAGATCAAAGGTTTGAAGGGGTCTGTGCCCCACCCAACCATTTTTCCCGGGAAAGTACGAAACATATATATTCCATCATTTAACGTTTAAAATATCTGTGAACAATTTCATTCACTTCGACTAACTTCTTGTCTTTCCGGCCTCAAATTTCTCCAAATTTTGGGTGGGGGCTTTTACCCCTTAAAACAGTTTTCCCCAGAAAAGAAAAAAACACGTATTCATTTATTTCATGTGTAATATCTACCTGCCAAATTTTATCAAAATCGGAGTGTTACACTTAAAAAATATTAAATGTCAGTACATTCATGTAACTTGCATTTGCGACAAAAAGTTCTTGATTTGTGCTCCCTCTTTGCTGGAGAGACTTTCTTAGGCTGTTTCTCTTCAGTATGCTGGGAAACTTCAATTCTCCGTGATTTCTTCTCAACGTTGGCGAACTGCTAACCAGAACTAACTAACTAACTCTATGGCCTATGGAACCCGGAGGTTCAATGCCGCGTTCACAAAAGCTCTCCACTGACTTCTATCCTTAGCTAATTGCATCCAGTTTCTACTTTGTATTCCTATCTCTGCGAGATCCATCTTAATATTGTCCTCCCATCTGCGCCTAGGTCTTCCTAATGGTCGTTTTCCTATGGGTCTACCAGTCAAGACTTTGAAAGCGTTTCTACTTTCTTCCATTCTAGCTACATGACCTGCCCACCTAAGCCTCCTAGACTTGACGACCCTAACAATGTTGGGTAAACCGTATAAACTATGTAGTTCCTCGTTATGAAGCTTCCCCCATTCCCCATTCTCGTTCCTCTTGGGTCCGAATATTCTTCTCAGGATCTTGTTCTCAAATACTTTCAGTCTATGTTCTTCCCTCAGAGTAAGCGACCATGTTTCACAACCATACAGAACAACAGGCATGATTATCGTTTTATATATTTTAAGCTAACCAGACGAAATGAAAAATTTACGGCATTTCAAACTTTTTAATGTTTGTTTCTCGTTTGAAATTACGCTTTGATGACACAATACCATAAGTGTTGAGTCCACTTACATCAGTTATGTAAAATACTGTCATAGGCCATTTTCTTCATTGTTTTGTGGTGTAACAGCGAGCCATATGATTGTTAGTGTGGACGTATGATGTTGTTGTGTTGTAATATATGATAACTTTGAGTTTTTTTCCTCCGCTCTAGAAGTGACAACTTCAGGATAGTTATGCATTGTGTTTTGCAATTGTAAAATGGCTGATCTTACTGGGTATATATAGTCAAAAGAGACAGCGCACCCAAAAAATGAGAAGTTGTTCGTCTAGTCATATTATATGTAAGAATAAAGTTATATTGCAGTGTGTGTGAAGAATCTGCAACTTCAAGAATTAGGAACAGTTCGTCATCAGGTATTATATTAGCGCCGATGTAGTCATCAAAACATAAGGTAGTCTTGTAGGATCGCTTTTCTCCGGAGTTTTGTTTTTTACATTAGCACATCCTTTTTGCATTAGCTATAGGTGCTACGCTTCAAACTTCTAACCCATCCTCTGGATAAGAAAACAACTCAACGTCTCATTTCAATATCGGTACCTGAACAAGAAACTTTAGTTGCATTTGTATATAAGTCTGTTAATATCTTATCGTCTGTCGGGAATCAATTTCTTCATCGTTTATTGATTTACCAAAAATATTCCTCCTCTACCATCAATAGTGACGTGTATTGTTAGTGATCTGTTAGTCTACCACGTTCAATGATCAAAACACACTAACAATAAACAAAACTTTACATACAGTCAGTGGCAAAGCCAGGATTTCTATTCAGGGAGTCAGTGTCCTACTCCAAAAAACTTTTTTTTTTTTTTGTCAATGTGGAGACTGAAAGCGCAAATTCAAGTTTTAATCTAGCAACTTTTAAAAATTTTGGGGCTTGGGAGTCCAGATCCCCGGAAACTCCCACTGGATACGCAACTGCATACAATGGAAAAATTAATACAGTTTGATAGACAAAAGCAACTATTATGCATCTGACAAGGGACTTATATAAGTGAATAAATAAAGAAAAGCTGCTACTAAAATAAGCAAAATTGCAAATAATTAAATCAATCAAACTACATAATAACTCATAAAGTTGCAATATGTTATATCTGACTTCATTGGGACAGTTAGAAGATTATCAGAACGTTAACTACGCTCACATGGGCCACAATTTCAAATCTATACTGAATCTATCCTCATATTTCTTCATTAAGGCTCGAGTTTAATGGACCCACTCGGTACCCAATGCTCTAAATTTTAAGACCTATCACTTGACTCACGGAAATAAAAAAAAAAACTTAAATAACATAATACAAGAACACAACCAGGGAAATATACTTACTAAGCCTTAGTAGTTATTAAAGAAAGTATGCGTACGAGTGCAATGGACTCACCTGGTAGTCCTAGGGTTAAAAGTGTATCCTTGTATGGATATTTAGATAGAGGAAATACTAGTTCTTGCCGAATTTCTTTAACTACTTGCGATATGTTCCATTATTTTCAAACTAGGGTTTAAAATGTGATTGATTGCGTTTAGGGCGGCTTATAACACTGAAAGGAGTCGTTTTATGACACGTGTTTATTAGAACGTTTTATTTTCATTTGATACTAGCAGCGTTCACCCCGCTTCGCTGCGGTCACCCCGGAACGCAATAAACGTTGTTACTTAGATAATTTTTACTTTTTCGCTTTCAAGTGATATGATAAAAACCATAGAAGATTGCATTAAATGTTAACATTATATCGCCTGTCATTTATGTTAACCCGCCCCGCTTCGCTGCGGTCACCCCGGAACGCAATAAACTTTGTTACTTAGATAATTTTTACTTTTTCGCTTTCAAGTGATTGCAGTAAATGTTAACATTATAGCGCCTGTCATTTATGTTAACCCGCCGAGTGACACGGTCATGCGGGTTGCATATAAATACGTTTATTTTTACCTATGATGATCTAACAAAGGATTTGTACGTTATGGACACTTGAATGGTCAATTATCTCAAGACACTGGTAATTAAAAATTAAAGTGATATGATAAAAACCATCTAGGGTCCAAATCCTAATAACCCCCCAAAAATAATAGAAATTGGTTCAGCCGTATTAGCGTGATGAGGGAACAAAGGATTTGTACGTTCTCTTTTATATATATAGATAGCAGCGTTCACCCCGCTTCGCTGCGGTCACCCCGGAACGCAATAAACGTTGTTACTTAGATAATTTTTACTTTTTTGCTTTCAAGTGATATGATAAAAACCATAGAAGATTGCATTAAATGTTAACATTATATCGCCTGTCATTTATGTTAACCCGCCCCGCTTCGCTGCGGTCACCCCGGAACGCAATAAACTTTGTTACTTAGATAATTTTTACTTTTTCGCTTTCAAGTGATTGCAGTAAATGTTAACATTATAGCGCCTGTCATTTATGTTAACCCGCCGAGTGACACGGTCATGCGGGTTGCATATAAATACGTTTATTTTTACCTATGATGATCTAACAAAGGATTTGTACGTTATGGACACTTGAATGGTCAATTATCTCAAGACACTGGTAATTAAAAATTAAAGTGATATGATAAAAACCATCTAGGGTCCAAATCCTAATAACCCCCCAAAAATAAAAGAAATTGGTTCAGCCGTATTAGCGTGATGAGGGAACAAAGGATTTGTACGTTCTCTTTTATATATATAGATAAAGAATTACCCAGCAAATTTTGGCAGCTGAATTTTTTGACACCCTGTATTTACGATAGGAAATGAAGTTATGCAATGTGCATAAATAATTGCTGTTTTCCATGCAGTAGTATTTGCATTAAGGTGCGTGTAATTATTATTATTTAAAACTATATAAATTTTAAAATAACACTTGCACATGAATTCACATCCATATATGAAAATCTCATAGGTGATATGGTAATGCTATTAAGTCGTAATTAAATTATACGTAATTACAGATGTACATGAAAAGTCAGTGTGTTAGAGCTGACGGTGGTAAACAGAAGAGGACGAAAAGAACACATTTCTTTCAACTTGCCTAAGGAGTTATAAAAGTGACATGGCAATTGTGCAGCAAGAACAGCAGTATCTTTCAAGTGAAAAATCCTTGTTCTTTAGTCGTCAATGGAGAGGGGATGGGGATAGATGACATGAGTACGAAATTACATTTATACATATAAACTAGTTCTCTCTTTGGTCAACCCTAGCACACTGATAAGCATCAAATATTTTCTGGGCGCTAAGTATACAATATATTATATGTGGGCGCTAAATCTACGGGCGCTAACTATACTCCACGGGCCCAATGATATTGTTGTTTAAATAAAGGAAGCTCTCCTTTGAGCATGGACACTGATATTATTCTATCACTAAATGGCTAATGATTTACTGATGAACTTTCATGTGTTTTCTAATTTGTTGCTCGATGGTAGTGTATAAAAGTACAATTAAGTTCATTCTATTCTATCGACGTATGATTTATCAACCTAATGAAAGTATTTGATGACTTATTTGTTAATTAGTGAACCTTCACACATGTAAAGCAGATTTCACTGTTAAGCAAATGAAGAGATTAAGGAGTCTCCTTTGGTGCATGGAGTCTTGAGTTTGATTCCCGTTTGGAAATCCTTGAAATTTGAATACATTACGGTGGTTCGGATTCGGATTCACCTTAAACTGTAGATCCACATCTCATATAACTTTGGTGCTGAAAAGGGACACTAAACTTCAACCAAGCAACAACCAATTGCTACACAAAATTCGGAGAGTTTCTCGTCTCGAGCTTATAGACAGCGAATAAAAAGTAGAATGAATGCGTAAGAATCACTTACTTAGCTCATTTTTTCAGTATATTCATTACTTTTTAAAAACGAAAAAAGGAAATTGTTTTTCCCAACTTCTACAGAACAAACACATAATTATTAGTATAAAACAATGATTCCTAGACTAAAGACATGCCCAACTAGGAGGGAGTAAAGTAGCGTTTCCCAACCGGTGTGCCGCGAGTGGGCCGCTGGTGTGCCGCTAGGAAATTGAAACAAAATTATTGATTCTATAGCAATCAAATTGCAAGACATAGGGGAAAAATGTATATTTGTATTTCACATTACTATGAACCTCTACTATGAATTTACAATTTTAAGTTTCGTACTGACTTACTTTTCTGTACATTTTTAATGTTGAAAAAGTTTGTTATCATTGTTATGACCATTATTGCTTCTTTACTGTTGTAGACGATTTCGTAACTTGAAATTTTAAAATATCATTCAATCAAAGCAAACGTGCATACAAATTACCTACATTTTTGTTTTAAAAGTAAGAAATTTGTTTGTTCGTTCATTATTTAGTGATCTTCCTTCTTTGTGAAAGGTTGGATACAGTTTTCGGAAAAGGAATTGTATTTTTAGAAACCTGAGTCCTATATTTCATTGCAATTGTTGTCAAGTTTAAATTAGAATGGAAAATATGCATAATGATTTATCACGGGGGAAAACCGGTGATCGAGCTTTCTTCTCTGTGAGGAGATAAGTAATCACAGAGAAAAATACCACTGTATTTTATATTTACAAATAATAATAATATCTATATGAGTGTGCCGCAAGAATTAAAATTACACCTGTAGTGTGCCGCAAGTTGCAAAAGGTTGGGAAACGCTGGAGTAAAGAATGGGTGCACTGAAATTGCGCAAACTTTCACTTTGTTATCTATTGACAGATAAAGCCTTAATGAACAGGCAACAACATTGGAAATTGCGCAAAATATGTTGTGCAACGTTGCCATCATCACCATAAGCATTTTGGCTACTTAAAGCAGTCAACAAAACACAAGATGTTTTAGGTAAAAAATACAAAGTAATGGATGACAATAGCATTTCCAGTTATCGCTATTATATATGTGCACGGGCGGACGGAGAGACATGTCCCAGTCAATAATATTTTGTATCATGTCGAACTGTAAGATTGCCTGTAAGATTAAAACTGTAAGAAAATAGTTATCGGAAAACTGTAAGGAAAACAAACTTGTATGAAATAAACAAAAATAAATATTTCTAGAAGTTCCCTTTAAATATCGTGGACAGGCATTCGACCAATCAGAGATAAGGATTTGTTTATATTTTCCAGTTTTGGGCAATCACAAACAAGCATTTGTTTACATATTTCAGGTATGTCTACCATGTATCTTAGTAACTGTCCGTTCACCTTTCTATAAATGATCCTTATATTTGCATTTGCATCTTAGTTACTGTTCTTAGGTGCTGTGAGGAAGATATACCGTACCTATTATTATAATATAAATTGTTACAAAAATGAGTGGTTAGCAGTGTTGCCAACAACCTCTGAAGAAAATAGGCTAGATGGGCTTCAGAAATAAGCTTTTTTACGCAAAAATTGGCTAGCTTTTGAACTGTTAACCTTTTTCATGTGTAGGATTATAAGTATTTTATAGTAAAATTTGAAGTGTTGGAGTTTATTCTAAGCAACATATATGACTTTAAAAGTCAAAAGCCATATTATCAGTTGAATTGAAATAAGTCATCATCGATGACGTCGCAAATAGCCAAGGCGCTGGAACTGGGTGCACCATCGTTGGAATGTGTATTGGTTGTGTTTGTATAGACTGCCATTGTCCCAATTTTTAGTAGTACTTCTTTCAGGTCATAATCCTTACAAACACTTATTTCTCCGTACGCTCATATGAATCACCATGATTGCATTGAGAGTTTTCAAACTAATTAGATATCCTATTTGTTTTTTTTTTTAATAAACAAAAACAATCTTTGTGGCTTGAAGAACCGAATAGTTTACTAAATTTGTATTAGAAAACTTTCATTCTTGCAATGAAATGCAAAAATTAAAATAATTAAAAAGTAGCAAACGTGACCATTACAGGATCAACATCAAAATTGAGTTAATAAGTATTGTTAAGTAGTTCTAAATCTTGTGGGTGGGGAGAGAGAAGAAGAATGAAAAACAAGTGTTTGTTGCGTAATAAAACACCCTGTGTCTAGAGAAATCAATTAATACGATAATATCTATATATATAAAAGAGAACGTACAAATCCTTTGTTCCCTCATCACGCTAATACGGCTGAACCAATTTCTTTTATTTTTGGGGGGTTATTAGGATTTGGACCCTAGATGGTTTTTATCATATCACTTTAATTTTTAATTACCAGTGTCTTGAGATAATTGACCATTCAAGTGTCCATAACGTACAAATCCTTTGTTAGATCATCATAGGTAAAAATAAACGTATTTATATGCAACCCGCATGACCGTGTCACTCGGCGGGTTAACATAAATGACAGGCGCTATAATGTTAACATTTACTGCAATCACTTGAAAGCGAAAAAGTAAAAATTATCTAAGTAACAAAGTTTATTGCGTTCCGGGGTGACCGCAGCGAAGCGGGGCGGGTTAACATAAATGACAGGCGATATAATGTTAACATTTAATGCAATCTTCTATGGTTTTTATCATATCACTTGAAAGCGAAAAAGTAAAAATTATCTAAGTAACAACGTTTATTGCGTTCCGGGGTGACCGCAGCGAAGCGGGGTGAACGCTGCTAGTACTGTATAATAACAAATATACTTTGTTTTCAAAGAAAGAAGTATTTTTAGAATGAATTTAATGGCTAATGAAAAGAGCCAAAAATGGCAAAAGAGTTCCATAAAATAAGCTATATTTATGGCTATAATCATTTTATAGATTTCTATGACTAAATGCCTCTCCAAATAGGCTAGATTTAGCCAAAAATAGGCTAGATTTAGCCAAAAATAGGCTAAATTGGCACCACTGGTGGTTAGTTTGCTGGTTGCGGATATAATAAGAATCATGTAAGAAGCCAATGATGAACGAAAATCGCAACGAGCCAACCAGGATCGAGAATTAATAGCAAATTTTAGTAAGAAGGATAATATGTAAACAAGAAACAATATAAACTGGAGAAACATTAGTGAAACTTTCAGGATGAATTTTATATTGACGAAAACAGAAAAAGGTGTACCTTGTATATTAAAGGGAAGCTTTAAGTATCGTTTCTTTCGCCGAGGAAAAATTTCTGAATCCTGTTGTTGGCAATTCAGTTCTTTCTGCTCCTCCTCAATAAGACGTAGATTATAGAGATTATCAACGATCTAATCTTTAGAAAATTTTGCATAATGTCGTTTCACCGGTAAAAAAAATCAACTTTGAAGATACATACAGGAGCGTCATTTATAGGCGCCGGGGGCAAATGCATATTCATATACACGGATTTTAAGCAATAGTATGTAAAATACTAATGAAAGACTTAAAAGTACTTATGTCGGAAGAATATGTTGCCCCCCAAAACAAAAGCTGAAACGATGCTATTGAAAGGTTGTACTGGGCAAGTTAAGAATGATAGTGCATCCTGCATGAAGTTTACAGTTTACAAATGCAAAAGGGGAGAAATCAGGTAGAAAAGGTTGGTCTCCATTTATTCGAACTCCAGTCATCAGCTCAATTTCAGAAAACAAAAAGCAAAAACCTTATTGAAATATGAATTGTAAGTAAACCTAATTATTCGTAAAAATATAATTTCTTTGTAATTCCTGCTTAACATTAAAATTTATATTCAATTGGAATTCTCGAAGCCATTCCTTTTAGTGATCTTTTTCTCTTTCTTATTTCTTTGTAGTAAAAGTAATCTTTGTTTTCAACATCTACATTAGGCCTACCTTTTTATTAAACGGAAGCGACTTAAGAGAAATTTTATTTTCATAACTATTTTTATGATTGCCTCAATTATCCGGATTTCTGCATGTCCGTTTGCATCCAGAATTAATTTCTCCGGATAATTAGTTTCTGTGTATGGTATAATGTAAATTATAAATTGTGTAGTGAGCATTATGAATGTGGATCAATGAATCAGTGGTTAGTATTATACAGGGTGTCCAATGTGCAATGCAACCCGAAGTTTGGGATGGTAGAAATTTTGAACCTGAGGCAATACACAATTAATAGTTATACCAAAATGAAGCCTTGTTCATACATATATTTTTAAACTAGGAAGCAACGATTGAAGTACACTAAGAACTACACAGTGTTGCAAGATTTTTTTTTTTTTTTGCAAAACACGTAAATTGACTCATAATTCATACATATGAATGTTCTGTCGTTAATTTTCAGTTTGCTTAGTTGGAGTAGCTTGGAAACTATGGAGCAGAAAAAATAATTTTTCATTTCCACTGATAACTAGTCAGATGAATTCTCTGCAAGGGGGAACTAGGGAAATCGTAGTTTTCATAAATTAACACTCTGGATTGGCAACACTGCTGACGTTTCAGTGCATCAAAAGGTGTGTTAAGGATCAGTCTACATTATGCAATTCCTGAAAACAACGAAAAAGAAACTTTGAAATTATCATGATAAAACTTTTACTTACATGCATCCGGCAACACTGCTATTCATTTCTATGGAACTACTTAAAGCAAGAGGTACACAAGAACAATCCTCGAACTATACAAGACCTGGAAACGAACATTCGCAGTGCTATTGAGAACATTAACATTTATACTCTTCGTAAAGTTGCTACCAACATGGTGAAACGCGTGAACCAATGTTTTATCATAACAGGCGGCACTTCCAATATCTGCTCTAGAGCTGATAACTCATTTCGTGATAATAGCAAAAGCTTCATTTTGGTATAACCATTATTTGTGTATCGCTTAAAGTTCTACTATCCCAAACTCTAGGTTGCATTGTATATTGGACACCCTGTATTTTATTTTTCTATTAGCAGTCTAAATTGAAGAATGTTTTCGTGATCTATGATTTGGTATTAGCACATGTACGTTACAGGATTCAAACAATTTTATTTTGAATTGGATTTGATTTAAGTTTAGCTCCCTTTGAGTATCGACCAGCGAGGCCATATGAGATGTGGATCTACAGCTTAAGATCCGAACCACATCCGATCCTCCCGCTAGGAACAGAACCTGGGTCTCCCGCGCCGAAGACGCATACGCTAACAAAATTAAGGTGTTCAATTTTTATTTTTATTTCAGAAGATAGCCAGTTCTTATTACACAGAAGGCAAATTAATTAATTCCAACTATTTAACACTGAATCTAGAAGATAACAATGAATTCTTATAGAGATGTTTATTTTGCAAAATTATATTAAGTCGATTTCGTGATCAAGAAGGGACAATGCATTTATAACACTCCTAGTTCAATGTTTGGCACCTGCTAAGCAATCAGCGCCTATTATCTGTCTGACGGAGACACACACATCATTATTTACAAATCATTGAATCTAATTGCTCATTGTTGTATACTACAGACATGACGACATCACGTTGCTGTTCAAAGCATTTAAAGCAAATGTAATGGATTAGGTTAAGTGCTTTCAATGTTGATGATCGGATGTGATAAACGGGCGTCTCTCTACTCTGGTAAGGGATATTTCTCTACTGTGGTTACTCTTTAAATACAGGAAAAGTCTTATTTACATATTTATACATTTGAAAATTTGACTCAATGATTCAAAACTAAAAGACTTCCATTTCTGAATTAAATTATTGTGAATATAGATTTTTGTTAATTTACAGACTACGAGCATTTTTTTTCTTTTCTTTTGTGAGGCTATCCATGGCTTTGGATTGATTATTTTAACAAAAGAAACACTGACCAAAGCTTAAAACACACTTTATTTTAAATTATAATTTGTAACGGTTTCTTCTTTTCATTGTTTAGGCTGTCGCAGCTTTAGCGAGTGGTGCTATTCAGCCGGTTTGCACTGGCTCGCTAGAACCCGGTTGTTAAAATATTTCGAGTTCGCAGAACTGTTTGTTATAGCCAGACATAACAGTAAATTTTACCCGGTTATACCTAAGAACGGTAACTTTTAGTTTAACTATTTCTTTTAAAGAAATTTTTACTGCTATAGGGTTAAACATATAATCTCTCAGAACAAGGTATAAGCGTTTATTTCTTAGTCTGAAGTGCCCAGATATCAGGAATGAGAACTGGGATCACATGAGTGTAGTGTCGAGAGTTATTTATATTTGAAACGGGTGAATAACATTATCAATAATACATTGCTGTATTAAGGTCTTTCCAGTACTTCTTGATAATCATCTATCTTGGATAATTCGTTTCTAAGATATTCGCAGTGCTATCTAATTTTGTCACACTGCCTTGTAATATAAGGATGCTGTGTAGGTTGCTACCAGTAACAATTTTGCTTTTGTCTACTTTGTATAGTTTGCTTCGTAAGAGAGTTATATCTATCTATGATACCTATCCATCTATATATATAACCGGTTGTTAAAACAATTAGAATAACACCACTGCTCTAGCTATGCAGTTAGAATACAAAGAGTGGTGATGAATAGTTACTACGTTTTTTTATATATAAATCATTAGCATGTGGACAGGGAATAAGGAGTCCTCCTCCCAGCTTATTTTTTTTTTCTATTTTACGAAGGAGCTCATACCATATAATTTTAAACACCTCTTAGCTTTCTTCTTTTGGAAGGGCCTATAGCACGGGCAACAAGAGATGGTCTCTGACGTTTCTTACCATATGCGATGGGACATTGCAGCCCCTACTTTTATACCAGTGTTACCAACCACGATCACTGTGTCTTATACCATTAATTAAATTTCCACTACAGTTGCATCGAAAAAAACCTTGACACGCGAGTAGTGGCAATGTCACTGCCAGCTGTCAGAGACGTTCTCTTACTGGACGCACTATAGCAGCCTGAATTTTGACCTTTCCAACCCTGTATAGTGGTGTTCATTTTCCTATGCTGGTACTCCAGAGATCTCGACTCCACTTACTTTTCGACATTAGTCGAAACCAATGCTCAATACGGCAATTAGGAAACAACACTACTTTTTTTCTTTTTCGTGAAGTTTCTCGTAGTGGTGAATTTTGCGTGTGGCCTGAGGTGTTGAAAACGATTTGTGGGAACATTTACCCATTTACCTTTCTCGTTGCCCTGTTTTT
This sequence comes from Thermobia domestica, assembly GCF_964235325.1. Taxonomy (NCBI): domain Eukaryota; kingdom Metazoa; phylum Arthropoda; class Insecta; order Zygentoma; family Lepismatidae; genus Thermobia; species Thermobia domestica. The sequence goes on from NC_137468.1 coordinate 90,608,216, forward strand.
AATTTCTTTTTTTTTCTTTCTTTTCTTTTTTCCTTTTTCTAGCAGGAGGTCTATGGAAGATGAGGAGCACCCAGGTCCAAGCAAGTCTGTCAGAGTAACTAAAATAATCGACAAAGTTCGGAACATAATTTTGAATTACCACAGTGCAACTCTCAGGGCAATACTATCGCACCTCATGTGAGTGAATAAGGAGACTATTCGGGGAAAAATTATAATAAAAGATTTAAAGAAACTGAATCTGTGTTTAGAACATATTTTCCGCTATTGCCAATTTTCTTCCCTGTTGTAGAACTCTAGAGCCGCCACTGACATAGACCAAACCAAGTTATAGTCTGACGGTGCCAGGTTCGGACTATAAGTTGGATACATTAAAACCTATCAGCCAAATTATTTCGATTTTGACGGTTCGTTAAAAAAGTATGGGGCCTGGTGTTGTCAACATGGTATACGACACCCATTATGTTGACTAGCTCAGACAGTTTCTTTTAGATTGCTTGATGCACTCGCGCTAATTGTCGACAGTACAGAACCTTTTCTAACGTTCTGACTGGTGGTAGTAGTTCGTGACTTATGATGCCCTTCCAATCTCACTAAATGCACCCATAATCTCCCTGGGCATCAATGTGGTCTTTTCCACAGACTGTGAAACTTCTCCTCGCTTCGACCATCATCTTTTTCGAACATTATTGTTGTAGGTTATCTACTTTTCATCACTTGGGATCAATTGCTTCAGAAATGGTTGGAGTTCGTTCGTTCAGGAGAGATTCGCAGATGGGATTTCGTTCGAGTAAATGTTTTTAAGTCAGATTATGTGGCACCCAAATGTGAAGATTCTTTTTTGTAGCCAGCTTTTTTCTAAATGGTTAACACTGTTGAGTGATGAATGTTTAGGTCATTAGCAATGTCATGACTGCTTACACGACAGTCTTGCTCGACTTTTGTCAGAATGTCTTTCACTTTTTCTGTGAGGCGCATCTTAGACATTGATTTTCCAGAACGGAAGCGAATGAATCAACTTTTGGCTGCTGCTTTGTATATTGCTCATAAAGTCAGCGCACATGTTTTCATGGTCCTACACAGCATTTGCGCCTTTATTGAAACAAAACTGTAAAATGTAGCGCAGTTTTGCAGAAAGTTCACTCATGTTCATGATGCAATACCTTATGTCTGATTCTACGAATTCCAACTTTTTTTTTTTTTTTTTGCACCTCTAATAGTTTCAAATGAAGTTAGATGACCTGCCCGCTGCTACTCATATATTAACGTAATCTTGTACGCAAAAAGTTCAAAGTTTTTAGACGGTCTGATATGTTAGAAAGACAAAAGCCATGGTGATTGGAACGAAGGGGTCTGTTAAAAGTAGGAGGAGATAAAATAGAACAAGTGAATAGTTTTCGATACCTGGGTAGTATTCTTAGTAATGACATGAAATGCGAGCGTGAAATAAAAGCAAGGATAGGAATGGCGAAAGAAGCCTTTAAAAGAAAGAAAAGTCTGTTTTTTGGGACCTTGAACAAAGAGTTGAGAAAAAGACTCATAAAATGCTTCGTGTGGAGTGTTGTACTGTATGGGGCGGAAACGTGGACATTACGTAAAGGTGACGAAAATCGACTGGAAGCCTTCGAAATGTGGGTGTGGAGAAGAATGGAAAGAATTAGTTGGGTCGAGCGGAAAACGAATGAGAGAGTATTAGAAATGGTGGGTGAGAAAAGAACACTTGTAGATATTACTAGGAAGAGGAAGAGAAATTGGTTGGGACATTGCCTAAGAGGAGATTGTATCATGAGGGACGTCCTAGAGGGTATGGTGGCGGGAAAGAGAGGGAGGGGGCGAAGGAGACTACAATTAATGGATGATATTAAAACAGAAAGATCATACGCGAAGACGAAAAGGTTAGCGGAGGACCATGGAAGCTTCTCAGCTGCGGAAAGTGACCTGCCAATAAAGGCAGAATAGCTATGATGATGATGATATGTTTGTTTAACTATTTCTTTCCGAAACATTACCAATTTTCATGAAGTAGAGCTTCACTGTACGTTTTTTTTTTTTTTTAATCAAACGATCCAATATATTTCAATCAAAAGTTTTCTTGTACGCCTTATAACTGAAGGAGTACATACAGTGTAGCCAAAATGAAACTATCACTTAACTCAGTATGATGTGTTTATTCCGAAGAAAATACGAAAACTTAGTTTAGGGGCCGTTCAAAAATGTTGTGGCCCCTGATTAAAGATTCAATATATTTCATTTAATCAAAAATTTTCTTGGACGCCATATATCTAGAGAACTACGTACATAGAGTGTAGCTGAAACAAAACAATCACTTAACTCAGTATGACGTGCTCATTCTGTAGAAAATATCGAAATCTCGATTTAGGGGCCGTGCAAAAGTTTTGTGGCCTCTGATCCAAAAACTAATTATTAGCCAAAATCGCAATCTTTTGATGCATTTTTTGATCATTCCTAAAATTTTTGGTTTTCGACTTTTTAATATGACCTATTGCTTCCAGTGCAGCGTTCAATTCCTCCCTCTCAGAGCCAAGATAAATTAAATTGAAGGGACGCCAACTTTAATAACATATTTGAATGTAACTTTCGTAATGAAAAAATCTGTGATCTCCGAGAAATAGAAATCCCACAGACACAGTGTTGTTCGCCGTAAATTCACATGGCTTGGGATCAAACGGAGATCCTTCACCGCTGTACCATTAAGCTACCATGATCCCCCAATTATAGCCAGTAGGATCCAATACTCAATTTTACTTACACAATATTTCCATCTATACGTACATGTTATTTTCTTGTCTTTACTTTAAACAAATTGAACTGGAAAGCCCATTATAAATTCGCACATATGTGTAGTAATAAAAACCATGTAAGCGCAAAATCGGCGTTCGAAACCGCGTTACGCATGGCATACCTGTATTTCGTTTACTTGCAAAGCTTTACTTTCAAAGAAGAATGCACAAAAGAATTGTTCGTAGTGATACTAGAGTTGCTGATAAATCTAAGTGGTTAACATTCTTCAAATACGACCTAAACAAGTTTTTCTCTTTTTCGTTTAATTCAAACATGATTTAGAGCAAGGAACAGGTTATATCCGACCTTGAGATAAGAGTAGCAAAGAATAAAGATTATTTTAACAACTAGGTCATGACCCCGTCATGGAAATTAGTTATGTAATTTAACGTGCTTGGATCAACCAAGCGTTTAACGGAGTTTAGCGTTAAATTTTTTGTTCCTTGTACAGTATTATTGTTAAATCATTTCCTTGCAAGACTGATTTGATCAAGAAGCAGGTTTAGTTAACTGCAGAAGCCAAACAAAATGTACAGGTAGCGTACTTCAGTATTTCCTTTATTTATTTATTTATAATTATTTTTACGATACACAAAAGTGTGAATGAAGATCAATGTTATAACATGTCATCGACCTATAGTTTTACACCAAGCAGTACAATTGGTAGGGCCTACGTAGGTTAATGGTCGGCATGGGCCGAAATTGGTAATTGCTCTGTCCAACGTAGTTTAAAGCGTATGTTGACTAACCAACAATTTACCGTCAATTACCCAACAATGTCTACCCCGCATTTGCAATGGCAATTTTACTTCTTTTGTAAGTTACGTTAGGAATTGAGTTTATTGGTAAATATTCGGCAAAGAGGCTAATCACAACGTAGAGCCAGTGTTGATAGTTAGCTAGTCTATCGTTTCCCACTGTTGAGTGTACTGTCTGTACTGCTAGTTCATTAATTTTCTTCTATGATCTCTCTTTTTTTTTTCGGGCCACGGTGGCTCAGTGATAGAGCGTTCACCTCTGACGCGTGGAGTCCTTGGCTCAATCCCAGCCCGCGCCAAGTGGACTTTGTGGTGGACAAACAACGTGTGCGTGGGTTTTCTCGGGGTTCTCCACTTTCCTCCCACTTTATTTATTCCACCATTTCATTCATTTCTCATTATCACCATCTCCTAACCGGCATAACCGTGAGACTTAAAGCTGAAAGATCATTTCATTTTTTTTCTATTTTTTTCTGGTTATATTAAAATTAATGCACTAGGATCAGTAGCGTATTTAGGATTTTGTTTCGGGGGCTATGCACAACACAGGGAAGCAAGGGACAATTGCCCACCTGAGTTTAAGAATTAAATTTATTTTCATGGACTGTCTACTAATATGCTAGAAAAAACGTGAAACTCGTATGTTGGTGGAGGATCTTACCCCCCCCCCCCCCAAGGCAAATCTGAAATGACGATCCTACAAACACACGTTGAATATTTGTAATATCATTTTAACCTAACTGATTTCATTAAAAAAAAAAAAAATAGAAATGTTCAGTTTTATCTGTGTATATTTTTACCTGAAAGAAAATGTTGAGACAAGTTGAAGCTGAAATATACTGATTTCAGTTTTATTGGCAAGAATTACAGACTGGTGAATCTTATGTGATATGATGCACATAAAAATTTAGCAGTGAATCTAACCTTTTCTTCTATTCATAGAAGAAAAAGGAAGAATCCTCCTGGTCTACCTAATTTCCCGGGGTACTTATTCCCTCCTCTTGATTTTCTTTAATTCAAACGTTTACCTTTGTTTATAACTAAACGATGTAAATACTCCTTTGCTATAATAACTAAAGTGCCGTTATATTTATATCCGTGCAAGTTGGTGTGGAACACTAGTTTCGCTTATCAGCTCCTCTTAGTTTGGTGTTACTGACGACAGCCGACTTGAATCACAACTAACAAGTCGAAAGAATTATAGGAGAAACGGAAGAAAGTAACGACTAAGAAAAAGAAAGAGAAAAGTAGAATGGACGAAAGAAAGAAAGAAAAAAGAACTCAGTTCTTACATGGAATGAAATTTGACAAATACAGTATTATTTCTGAACAAAGAATATAAGAAAATGGAAAGTCCATGAAATTTTGAGAAATGATAGGAAAGACAATTGTTGTACGTTGAATGCGAAAAACTAACAAATTTATTTCGGAGGGGATTGAGCCCGATAGCCCTCTAAATACGCCACTGACTGGGATATACAACTAAAAGTATTTACGGCATATGGTTGGTCGGTTGGATTGGAGTTAGCATTCCTTTCAACAGCGAGACACAGCGGATATGAAACACAGTGGCGTAAACAAGAAGTGTTTCGGGGTTTTAAATTCTTCTTGAGCAAGGTATTATGGAAAAATAAACTCATGATTATCCGCGGAATTTGGTGGCGCTTCAACCGCGGATAATCCGCAAAATGGATGAAAAAAAAAGACCCAAATCAAACGAAAATGCTTTTGAACGATTTTTTATATAAAATAAGGGTCCTTAACATACAATTATAATGTAATAAATAATACTTTTCTATACTTACAAGTACATTGGTTTATTTTTACACACACACACACATACACAAAAATCAATCAACTGTTTTGGTTTTTCCATTTTTTTTATTTTTTATTTTTTTTTAGTTTGACATCCCACGATTGTATACCGAGGCTAAGGGAGAAGGTGATGATGAGATGGATGACAATGGTTGAATGACGAAAGTAGAAACAAAGTCTGGAAGTAGTAGAAGTAAGTGCTCTACCACTGAGCCACCATGGACTCTGTTTTTTCTTCTTAAAAGATCTCTTGTTCACTTGTGATTGATTTTTTAAAACAACATTTTGTCCAAAAAGAAGCAAGATGCGAAAGGAAAGAAAGACCGCGGATAATCGTCGATACTTTACTGTGTATCCTTTCAGGATATGAGATTGTGTGTTTGAGCCCCCCCCCCCCCTTCCAATGAAATTCTGCATATGACACTGATGAAACATGGGCCTACTGCTTAACGTGGTATCCGGGAATAGATGGTCGATTATGACTCGCTGATCATGATTTTGAACCAAGGTGGGAGATCCAATAGAACAATCATTCGAAGCTAACATTTGAAGTTCTTAAGGCTCTACGTTCTCGTAAGACATTATGCCTGATTCCCTACAATATGTTATTCTAAAACGTTTACTCTATTGTTTATGATAAATACATAAACTGTTGTTTAGACGAAGTGAATTGCATGAAAAAAATAACAATAACTAAAAACAAATACAATGGTTATTCTGACAAATAATCGTTTGGGTTGGTTGGAGTTTGGCTTTTTTTTTTTTTTTTTAAGCAACGACGCTATATGAGACGTAAACCTGCGATTTAAATTTGAATCTGAACTACCGTATTATTTTAAAATTTTAATACTTGTCCACCGGAGACCCTGTGCTCCAAAGGAGCATCTGTTAGTCACTAAAACAGCAAAGAAGACAAGAAACGTTTTGTTCAAATATACATTTTGTCGTTGATCTCTCAAATTAACCCTATTTTAAGGAAATTCTCTTTAGGAGAACACGAAGGCGCGCAGTTCGAGATGCATTAAAGTTTCAAAAAGTGTTAACTCAATTATGAAGTAATAGCGTCAATTACCCGCTTCACTGGGTTGAAACAAACAAAAAAAAAAAAAAAAAAAAAAAATAGTATACTACTATGTTCCGTTAATAATAGTATACTGAAGCGTTCTCTTGATATTGGTCATTTTTGATCAATATATATATATATATATATCCTCCCCCTCCCTGCATTGCGGGGCTGAATTTGGATTTAAACGGCATCGGAAGTATCACTGTTCATCTCAGTAACCCCGAAAACTATGGAATCGGCACTAATATAGGTCATTTATTTCCCCCTCTAAGTTGCACCGTCAAAATGAAATTGTGGAAACCATTCCAGTCCCGAACCTCATCTACGTTGAAAATTTGATCAAGATCAATCGGGTGGTTCAAGAGTTATTAAGTCACAAACATAGTCACTTTCATTTATATTTATATAGATAGATCTACTTATCCGTATTTACCATAAATATATCTGTATTTATATTTACCATGTATCTAGGGGAAAGGGGACAGCTGCAAGTCTCCGGAACTATCACACCCGCTATTTAAAAAATCTGTATAAAATACTAGCTGTGATAACTTCTTAATAGAGATAATAAAACGAATTCATGATCAAATACTACTGTCAATTACAATTATATGAAAGAGCAACCATAGCAATTGATATTTATGGTGATTTTCGCTAGTTTTTAGAAATATAATATTTACCACTACCCCACTACTGTGAACTAGATTCAAACTCTCCAATGAAATGAACTAATTTAAAAATAAACTACTGAAACATGAATACTGTGACAAAATATTATTGTGTAATCATTTCTGCCTAGCGTTGCAAAACTCTGCGACGACAGATCAGCAATTTCTGAATGGTTATTACAACATAATTTCTTGGCAAACATAACTTAATTGGTACAGTAAATTCATTATTTACCATCATAATGTATTTACTATCATGTCAGTCGTCTTACGAATGCGAGGTTCAAGGATCTTGGTGCATATTACAAAATATTTACGTCTATGTAATTGAGACCTGCCAACAGGGAGAATACTTAATAACAACAATTCACAGAATACTTATTTCTTTATAATTGAAAGATATATTTTGTGATAGTTTATTGTGTTTCGAAATACTGTGTTGGATTGTAAAAGTTCACAGTCAAACTTCTATATTTCTTCATCCAGCATCAACAGTTGAACTTAAATTTCCTGCACTTTATAAAGAATTGATTGAAATTATCAAGAAAGCGAATATTCCTGGCTTCAAGGTATTTAAATTAATTTACTTGATATTTCTAGGATAACCAGTCAATCTCAAGTGTGAGGGTTTGGAGGGGCATGATGGTGGCTCAGTGGTAGAGCGCTTACTTCTGGTGTGTGGTGCCCCTAGTTCCTTCCCCGGCCAAGTAACTTTGTGATGTACATCATCGTGTCCGTGGATTTTATCGGGGTACTCCTGTTTCCTCCACGTTACCATTTCACTAATTATTCCATCATCATTCATTTGCTTTAATCATTCGTCTCCCTTTGTCATGAGATGTTAAACTGAAAGATTTTCAAGTTTAAAGGGAAATGTGATTAAAAATACATTATCGAAGAAGAAATGGGAACATAGAAGTGGAAAATTATACTGGCTAAACTCTCAGATGATCGTTTTGTATGAACGGAGGGGAAGCCACTAGTGTCATTTTGAAAGGTTCTTTTTTTTTTTTTTTTTTTAAGTTGTTTGATATTACATTTTGTGTTCAAATGTACTTACCTAATATTGAGTGGTAATCGATAGGTAGTGGATTGAAAGTTGTGAGCTCTCATGTAATATATGTCATATATCAAGGAAAGGTTCCTATGTGCTGAGGGGATATACAATCTGGTCTCCTTAGGTGGCTGTTATGCTTTACACTATACACAGGGATGTTTTCAGATTTATTTCCAAGAGGGGAGTAGGAGTCATTATACCGATGGAGAAAAGTAGTACTCCAAGAACACGGCACCGAAAGGAAATATTGTAGCTCCAGAGGAAGGAAATTCTCCCAGAACCATCCTTTGAAATCATCATTGCTATTATATCTTAACTTACTGGCTTTAAGCAAAGGGAGGTTTTCTTGTTTTAACCCCCGTCAACGAGATATTATGAAAAAATAAGCATTTACCGTATTAGGATATGTATACAAAAATCCTGAAGCGATATGAAAATGAGAATTTCCTTTAATGAGATGCTGTGTGTACAATTAGCCTAACTTTTTATATGAGTATAAGAATATCAAACATTTCGAACATTGCTTTCAATATTATATATATAACTAAAACATTGATAAAATTGATTAAAAATATAAAGGGCGAATGGCCACGATATAAGTAAATAGCCACGGAAAATGCCAGGAATATTTTTTTCCAAAGGCATAATATTTTCTTTAAGGTTCTGAGTGAAATTATCATTACATGATTAATAAACATTATTAAAATGATTAGCAGTGGAGTAGTTTATATGAATAAATAATAAACAATTGTTTCTCATACAATAAGATTTCACGAATCAGTAGCTGATATCAACATGTAACTTGAAAAAATGATTTTAAAAAACTTAACGGTGTCGAGTATTATGTTATCTTTATTTTTTAGCCAATTGATTTATATTAGAAATTAGTTTTCTGTTTCTTTTGAATTGGTCTGGATTTTGGTGATTTGTTCTTCAAGCTTAGCTAAATATTCTCTACATTTTTGAAATTAATTTGCAATACACATGAAGTTGATATTACTTAAATTATATTTGGTCATTAAATATTAAAAATCAAATCATGAAAATTCTAATACATTTTAAAGAAATCAGAGAAATAATTCTCCATATAAATCAATGCACTTAGAAATAAAGATGGCGTAGGTATTCTACACCGTTAAGAGAACCAAGATAAACTTTTTGCTTTCTGAATGTACAACTGTGAGCAAAATAAATGACGCGTCTCTTTATTTTGAAGTTTCTTGAAAACATCTGCCTTTTCTTTGTATGTCGGAAGGTTTCCCCAGCAGGACAGGTTAATAACAAACCCGTTTTTAATATTTGTGTTAGATATTAGCTTAAAATAAACAAATTAGAAGCAAAAAAAAAAAAAAAACATTAATTCGACCGAAATCACGAGAATTACCAACTCTATTAAAGTGGGAAATTTTTATAGAACGCGAGGGAATTCCGCAGTTCAACACGAAGCAGCGACATCTATGTCATTGAGAGAAATGTGGATTAAATCTACAAACGAAAATTTTAAGGAAATATTTCTAATATGTCTTATTACATGCATTATCTGCGAACTCCAAATATATGGATCTATACTAAGTATCAACGTATAGATAGAGCAAAAAGTGGAAATTACCTATGGAAAAGGACGAATTGGCAGCACGATCGTAATGAAAAATCGTCTTTACCGTAGAACAGGTTTAATTGAAGTTGAGTTTAAAAACCTTCAGAAATTTCCAACATATAAAGGAAACGGAAAGATTTTCAAAAAAAAATTCAAAATAAAGAGACACGTCATTTATTTTGCTCATAGTAGTACATTATGCATTTAAAGAAAGAAGATTTAAACAAATAATTATGAAACTGGATGCAAGTAGTCTAACCAATCTAGGTCCACAACATAAATAAAAAACAAATTGCAATATTTATAAGTAAGGTTACAAAGCCTGTAGTGAAACGTGTATATATTATTTCATACAACCAATCCACCCAACAGATAATACATACATTAGGTTATTTTTAGACATAGTCTCAATATCGGTTGAAACACTTGTCACATCATGGGATGAGTTTGAAGATTTCCTTCTGGTAAAAATCCTATCCTTGCGTGTTCACGAAGTCCAACGTCTCTTTGTCTGAAGTGAAACGACAGCCTCCTAAGTGCTCCTTCAAGTCCGGGAACAAGTGAAAGTCACTTGGAGCGCTGTAGGAAGGGTGGTAGATGATGTCCCAGTGAAATTGCTTCAACAGCGTGGTGATACTCTGGGCCAGTGTTGCCACAATCCTCGCTCTGGAGTGGGCTGAAAAATAGTACCAAATTGAACCAAAAAGGGCTGAATTCATTATTTTATATCAGTGTAATACATGGCTCTATAACACGAAATTAAAAGAGGTAAAGTTCTAGAACACTTCTCCTCCCCCCCCCCTCTCCCAAGAGTCCAAATCAAGAAAGTACTCTTTTTAAAGATTATTTTTCAAAAACATCCAAATAGGAGGACCCAGTGGCGTAACAATGGCCTTTGGCACCCCAAAGCAAAATACCTAGGGGCGCCCGCTCACTCATTTAAGACCAATGTATGACCATCTGTAACTTACGCGTATGCGCCACATCCCACATCTGACTGGCTTTGGGCAGTGTTGCTAACATAAGATTTCTCTTTCCGCTAAAACAGGGCTAAAAATTCGCTAACTGCAAAAAAAAAAAAAAAAAAAGTTATCGTCTACAAAAATACTGTAAGTAATATTGCAATCGGTATTTAAGAAGTTCAGCAAATTATTACTCTCCAATAATGTTGAGATTAGAGCCTAAATAGGTCAGTATCGATCTCATCCATTTAACACTACGTCATCTCAATCAAAATCAGGAGCGGAGGAAGGCAAAATTTTCACCCTGCCAATGAGTTTTTGCCCTCCCCCCACCTAGTCCTAGCCTATATTTTACATTTTATTACAGTGATGTTAGAAACTTTATTTTGGGGTGCTCGTTTGGGCGCCCCTGACGTTACCGTCCCGGGCAGCTGCCCGGTTTGTCCAAACTTTGGAGCTTGGAGAATTTGTCGTTATTGTTGAAAGCCTGTTGCGCAGGGGAATTTTACTTATAGTTAGTAAGCTCTGGTATCGTATTAATACGGTAATAATTAATTACCAGGAGGGTTAATTTCTTAATCATACAGTGCTGTAACCTCGACGAGTTTACAGTAATGCCAATAATTTGATACGCAAATGTAATAAACTGCGAGAGAAGGGGGAAGAAATTTTTATTTTTACCATGTTTGAAAATGAAGACCACGAAAACTTAGGGCTCCCGCTCCTGGGAAACGTCCTGCGCCGTACGCACTTCCTACCCTGCCTACCCTATTGCTACGCCGCTGGGAGGATCCTAAACAACCGTGGAAGTAAATGAAACTTTTCTCGCACGTAGGAAGTGAAACAGAGGCCGCAAATTAAAAGAGAAAACAGTTATAATCTTCCGTATGTAGTGCAAGGAAACCAAACGCGCCTCTATTTCAAAGTGACCATAAATCAAAACGGTATTATGGCCATATATGAAAAAATATATATATAAAACGAGAAACAAATCAATCATCTCCGAATTCACTTCTCATGACATCACACAGAGTAACGTGAGATGTGGGAAAAGTCTTACTGACACTTTTGAAAATGTGACAAGTATTTGTTAAATGGTGCTGAATTGGGTAGAATTGTACCAACTTTTTCACAAAAGGGGCTGAAAATGCCAGCGTGGTACCAACGGGCTGATGAATGTCAAAAAGGGCTGAATTTGGTACAATTGTACCAAGTGTGGCAACAGTGCTCTGGGCTCTTTGCGGGCGCGCATTGTCGTGAAGGAAGATGGCGCCCTCAGTGAGAAGTGCTTGCCGTTTTCTTCTGATTGGTTCACGCAATCGTATCAAGGTCTCACAGTATGGGTCAGTGGTAACTGTGCGCCCTCCATGACTATGAGACCAGCGCTCTCCCAAATCACTATGTCCATCGTCTTCCCGGTAGATGGCGTCACTTTAAACTTCTTTGTCTTTGGAGAGAAGGGGTATTTCCACTCCGGGAGTTCTTAAGTTGACATAACCAGAGCAACAGGTCATGACGTCACTACCCTGGAGCACTTCATGCGCAGTGTATCCATAACCAAGGCAGCTCTGTTGACAGCATTACGGCTGAGATAATATGCCAAGGTGGATTATAATTTAATACATACCAGAAATTTGTTCGTGTACTGTGTACAATAAAAAACACATTATGTTGTTACAGTGGTTGTGTGAGTTGCGTTTTACATTCAACAAACGAACAAGATTATACACAAACAATGCACTGAATAATGCGTAAATAATTGCGGCTTGTCCCATCAAAGGCGGGAAGAACGCCGGGATTTTTAAAAAATATCTCATTTCGTGCTGCGCACTGATACGTGTATCAAGATTGAAATTTCAGGTTTCAGTTATGTTCTATTTTATAAGTGTACTGACATTCATGATATATCAATTTCTTTTAGCACCAAATGAACTCTTGTAGGTTTAGTAAGTGTTTTGGAGTGGCAGAAACGGGATTAAGAATACGTGGACATTTTTAAAATTACAATTTACAGGTAAAAAGTGTTAATTCAGAACAAAGACTATGTAAGTCATCTGTGAACATAGATACAGCAATAAGATGTTGCTTTCATTTTTATAAAACTCTCCTTAAGGGGCGTTATTCAACGGTTGCAAACTAATGTACAAGGGACTTGAAATATGACTATTTCGCTGCCTGAACCTACCCTAACCTAACCCGAACTACTGCTACTCTACTACTACTAGTATACTATTATTACTACTACTACTCAACTACTACCATTACTGCCTTACTATACTACTACTACTACTGCTACTAGCCTATTATTATACTATCATTGCTACTACCAGGGCCGAAACCAGCTACAAAGGTTTGGGAGGGCTGTGAATATGTTGCGGGGGCCAAGTCATTAAAATTATTTTATAAATATTTAAATTGTTTTTTTTTTCTATTAATAATATTTTGTATTGAAATCTGGAGGGGCCACAAAAAGTTTAGGGGGACCTGGCCCCCCTAGCCCACCTCTGGTTGTGGGCCTGGCTACTACTAAACTACTACCCTACTACTACTGCTTTACTACTACTATACTATCATTACTACTATTACTACTACTAAGTGTGCACCCATAATTTTTTTAAATGTAATTTTTGAACAATTATCTCTCGTAGCGCCCCTGAATTTTACCTGTTCCTGGTGGATCACTGGCATGCGCCAACACATGTACAGTTTAGAAAGCGTGATGACGCTATTTTCATCGAGAAATGTGGGTTTCAAACTAATATGAATTTGTCCACGTATTATTGATCTGAACTGCGGAAACTGCTCTGCCCCAATTTAAGGATGCATATTAACACTGATGTAATAAAGTAATTATGTAGCCTATACCTAAGCTACACGAGGTTTATATTTACGCACCCACTGGCTCAACTTGTGAAGTATTTCGTTTTATTAGCTTATCGACGTCGACCATATCCTAGACACCGCATGAACAAAGTCGCACATAGTACGAACTATTCGCAAAATCAAAGTAGGCGAATAACTTATCGACAATTTTCGCATTTATTACTGCATTAAAATGGGAAGGTCATTAAGTGACATGAATTCCCGCCTATATCTGTGTGCGTTGTGGATTACACGCACATTTAATGGATTTATCAAGAAATACTGAACCCACAGGTTCAGCACCCACATAACTGCATTACTTATGAACAAGGGCGCCTATCAGGGAGGGCAAGGTGGGGCGCTCGCTCTCCTAAGAGGAAATTGTACTTGGGAATATTGAAAACCCAATAGAATTTTTACATTACTTAAGCAAAATTTGAAACTATATTTGAAACGTCGCTTATACTTGCCCCCCCCCCCTTGGAAACCACAACATGAGCGCCCTTTTTTATGAACTGCACACTAAGAAAAATCCGTTCTTCGGACAGCGGTATATTGTACAAAGTAGAAATGACTAGATTTGTCAACGACAATAGATTTTATTGCCCCCTTAATTGCTTTTATGACTGTATACATTTGATGTCAATATGGCCGTGTCGGCCTTGGGAGGTTTTAGGGGGAGGTGGTTTTATTACCCTGTTTGTTAGGTGGTTAGACGGGTTCCTGGAAAAGGTTGAGTGTTAGGAGGGATGGAGTAGTTTCTAGAAAAGAGGTTGAAGGACATGATTTTGATAGGGTTGTTTCTAACAGCTATGCTATGATCAAATTAATTATTCTTTTATTTGTATTTTCTTAATAAATTAGTCGGAACAATTGTACTGGTTCGCTTGCTAAGCAGGCTCCTTATTTATTGGATCGTATGCTAAAGCATACTCCATAGAACAATCTCTGATTGTGATTATATTAATTAATTCTCTTAATAAATTAATTGGAACAATTTCTATTGGATTGCTTGCCCTACAAGCTCCTTATTATTTTTCCCAAATCGTATGCTAAAGCATACTCCATAGAACAATCTCTGATTGTGATTATATTAATTAATTCTCTTAATAAATTAATTGGAACAATTTCTATTGGATTGCTTGCTAAGCAACCTCATTATTTTTCCCAAATCGTATGCTAAAGCATACTCCATAGAACAATCTCTGATTGTGATTATATTAATTAATTTGACCATTTGCATTCATATTAAAATGGTGGAGGGAATAAACTTTATTCATGCGGGACTTTTTAATTTGACGGATCGTATGCATAGCATACTCGGTGAGCATACTAGAAATTTCGTGTATAGAATATGTATAGTGCGGTATGATAAGCATTGCTGGTACATATACAGAGCGTGGTTCTCGTACGTCTTTCGCTGCTGAACTTAAGACATGAACTGAACTTTTCGCGCGCTTTTGGAAACTGGTTGGGCAAGAGGGAAAGATGGCGTTGTCGGGTAACAGGTGCGTGTTAAAACATGAAGACAAATACAAAGGAAAACCGACGACACGTTTAGTACACATCACAGAGTGCCGACAGAGTAATAGAAAAGAAGTTTGGCGTCAGGGTAGCTGAACACAAGACAATGTCGGCGAAGAATACAAAGAAGATTGAGGTTGTGGCAGGTAAACATGTTGAATTATACCTGTATGCTAATTGGTAATAAAAACAAGTTTGGCGTCAGGGTAGTTGAACACAAGATATTGTTGACGGCGAATACAAAGAAGATTGAGATCGTGGCAGGTAAACATGTTGAATCATGCCCCTATGCTAATTGGTAATAAAAACAAGTTTGGCGTCATGGTAGTTGAACACAAGATATTGTTGACGGCGAATACAAAGAAGATTAAGGTCGTGGCAGGTAAACATTACAGAGTGCCGACAGAGTAATAGAAAAGAAGTTTGGCGTCAGGGTAGTTGAACACAAAACAATGTCGATGGTGAATACAAAGGAGAATAAGGTTGCGGTAGATAAACATCACAGAATACCGACAGAGTAATAAAAACAAGTTTATTGGTATGTGAAATGACAATAAAAAACATTGTCGGCGAAGAATACAAAGAGGATTGAGGTCGTGACAGGTAAACATCACAGAGTGCCAACAGAGTAATAAAAAGAAGTTTGGTAATGCGTTAGGTGAACACAAAACAATGTTGATGGTGAATACAAAGAAGATTAAGGTTACGGTAGATAATAACACAGTAATAAAACATTGTTGACGAAGAATACAAAAGAAGTTTGGCACCACGAATTGTGGTACATGACGCGACACCGAACGGAAATACAAAAGAAGTGTTGATCCTGTTGAAACATGAAGGGGTACTGAATGCAATAGAAGATTGTTACATTGATATGATACCGAATGAAAACACAAAAGAAGTTTTGCAGTATGAATTGTGTTGACACTTTTCTTTGTACGTAGATAACATTTTAAGTGATTAGTACAGGATATGAATAACATTATTGAGGGAATACCGTTGTAAGATGTGAATGATCGTAACACAATGTAAATAATATTGACAATGTTGTTTCAAAAGAATGTTTGATCAATAAATGATACATGAGAACATAAATGCAATGTAAGTATATGTTTTCTCCGTCCCTTATACCTATTGAAAGTTGTATAGAGAATTGGGGAAGTACATTTGAAAATATTTTAAATGATGTAATGGGCGTGTTTTAAAGTACCACGTGATATGACGTCGACATAAGTTTTCCTTATATACTGGGTATGATGAGAAGACTGACATAGTATCATCATGGATTCGTCTGCCATTATAGTACAGCGAGAAATTCAACTTTGCAACGAAGTAGATTGGGATTCTACATTTGACTATGTTGAATCTCCCAACAAAAAGTTTAAATTGCATAGAGAATCTCCGGACTTGTTTATTGATGAAGAAACTTGCTATTTTTCACCGGCTTCTCCAGATGTCATTATAGAGGAAGAAACTTGCTCACCGGCTTCTCCAGATGTCATTATAGAGGAAGAAATTTGCTCACCGGCTTCTCCAGATGTTATTATAGAGGAAGAAATCATTGATTTAAGAGAAGAGCCAATATTAATTCCAACTTCGCCAGTTGGATCAAGAACAACTTCACCAGTACCAGTACCAGGAACACCGGAGCAAAAGTTTCAAGTTCCAACGATAAAGTGGACACTTGCAGAAGAAGGAAGATCAACATCTCCTGATTTATTTAATGAGGAAGAGGAGGAAGAAATTTGTAAGTTATTCAACGAGATAGAAGAGTGCAAACCCAGCACGCCATCACCAAGTGTTTCACCGTTGGACTATCCATCTTCACCCCAAAAGGTTCCATTGGATTTGCGTGTGCAGTACCAGTGCGAGTGTAATAGTGACTTTGTAAGTGAAACCTGTGTTAAAGATAGTATTTTAAAGTGGGAACCAGATACAGTTTTACTATGCCCTGGCTGCAACCTACATTATTTCAACCAGTTCGGGCACAGGTGCCTTCTTGTGAATATATTAACTCTCGAAGCAGAAGCATGGAAAATTATGGCAAGCAAAGATGTGAGAGACAATGTGTATTCAAATTATGTGAAATCGCATTCTGCTAACAAAAGAAGTGAACATTTATTTCATGAAACCTATGACAACTTATTAAAGAACCCAAATTATATTGAAGGACTAGTGAACATTTTATTAGAAAAAGATAGAAACGCGACAAAGTGATTTCTTTTTTTTGTATGTAATATAATCTGTATATATTATTTCTGTGTGTGTGTGTGTGTGTGTGTGTGTGTTTGTACATGTATATTATTTTCTATACTTGTTTGCTTGTATATATCTTTATCTCCAAATAAATATATACGAATTTCATTTCTTGATTTTTATTTAATAAAAGAAACTTTCCTAAATAAAAGCTATCATTGGCATTTTACAAAGTGAAACTCATTTACGGTTTCTATCGTTTAAAATTGGTATTTGATGAGTGTTTTATATTTTTCTTGATTTTACTAATACTTTGAAGTATTTAAAAGTTTGATGAGTATTTTACAAGTTTGCGATTTGAAACATAGATCCTCAAAGTTTGTGTAACAAACAAAACATACCCTGAATAAGAAGAGTTTATGTAACGAAAGATCCACATAAATAAATAAGAACGAATTTGTGCAACAAATATTTGATGAATTACACTTTATGAGTATTGTGTTAAGAAAAGTAAGCAGAGTTTCTGCAAGAATTTTTATTATATTCACAATCATAGATTGTTCAGAGTTCCACAGAAACTTTTTAATATATTTACAATAAAAAAAATTAACACTGACTTTGCAATGAGAAAGGATTTTTTAAGTTCACACTTAAGTGTCCTTAGTATTTTACATAGTAATTATTTAACACTACATAACTATGTTGATGTAAGAGTATTACGGTAAGTAAAACGAAATAAGAAGATTGTTCATCGTATTCTTAATACGTTCACACAAAGTGTTCGATTAAATAATTACGAGATATTAAATAATACAACAACAACAACAAAAAATTAACACCGACTTTGCAATGGGAAAAAAGAATACATATAAAAACAGAAACTGATCGAATAATGAATTTAAATATGTATACTATGAAGTAATATTATAGTATGATTTATATACTTACCTTACAAATACAATAAGTTTCACATATATGTGATATAAAATGCAGAAAGTGTTTTACAAAGGCGAATCATAACATGCAGAAGTTGTTTTACATACAAGCATCATAACATGCAGAAACTAATTTTACAAACGCGAATCATAACACGTAGAAAGTGTTTTACATACAAACATCATAACATGCAGAAGTTGTTTTACATACAAGCATCATAACATGCAGAAACTAATTTTACAAACGCGAATCATAACACGTAGAAAGTGTTTTACATACAAACATCATAACATGCAGAAAATGTTTTACATACAAACATCATAACACGCAGAAAATGTTTTACAAACGCGAATCATAACATGCAGAAAATGTTTTTTACAAAGTGAATCACAACATGCAGAAATTGTTTTACAAACGCGAATCATAACATGCAGAAAATGTTTTTTACAAAGTGAATCACAACATGCAGAAAGTGTTTTACAAACGCGAATCATAACATGCAGAAAATGTTTTTACAAAGTGAATCACAACATGCAGAAAGTGTTTTTACAAACGCGAATCATAACATGCAGAAAGTGTTTTTCATACAAGCATCATAACATGCAGAAAATGTTTTACAAACGCAAATCATAACATGCAAAAAGTTTTTCACATACATGTGGTATAAATGTCGAAAAGTGTTTTTTTTCAAAAAACAAATAATTAACACCAATTTTAAAACGTTCACAAATAAATTTGTTCAGAGTATGTTTAACATACGATCCGTAAAAATATGAAGTGATTGAACAAAATTAAAACTAAAAAATACAACTTACGAAAATGAAAATGTAACTTGCAAAAATGAAAATGCAAGTTGTCAAAATAAAAATGCAACTTGTCAAAATGAAAATGTAATTTTCAAAATTAAAAAAATGCAAGTTGTCAAAATAAAAATGCAAGTTGTCAAAACTAAAATGCAACTTGTCAAAATGAAAATGCAGGTTGTGAAAATGAAAATGCGAGTTGTCAAATTAAACATGCAAGTTGTCAAAATAAAAATGCAACTTGTCAAAATGAAAATGCAAGTTGTCAAAATAAAAATGCAAGTTGTCAAAACTAAAATGCAACTTGTCAAAATGAAAATGCAGGTTGTGAAAATGAAAATGCGAGTTGTCAAATTAAACATGCAAGTTGTCAAAATAAAAATGCAACTTGTCAAAATGAAAATGCAAGTTGTCAAAATGAAAATGCAAGTTGTCAAAATAAAATGCAACTTGTCAAAATAAAAATGCAACTTGTCAAAATGAAAATGCAAGTTGTCAAAATAAAAATGCAACTTGTCAAAATGAAAATGCAAGTTGTCAAAAACTAAAATGCAACTTGTCAAAATAAAAATGCAACTTGTGAAAAATGAAAATGTAATTTCAAAATTAAAAATGCAACTTGTCAAAATGAAAATGCAAGTTGTCAAAACTAAAATGCAACTTGTCAAAATAAAAATGTAAGTTGTCAAAACTAAAATGCAACTTGTCAAAATAAAAATGCAACTTGTCAAAATGAAAATACAACTTGTCAAAATGAAAATGTGAAGTTTTTCACATGCATGCAATATAAAAGTGTACAAACAAATTTTAGGCACGTGGATCATAACATACGGATTTTTTGTTATATGCATATGTTAAAGTTTCATATGCACATGTTAAAGTTTTTAGTTGCATGAAATAATTTTAAGTACGATAATGTAAAACGCATTTACACAAAAGAAAGTTTTAAAATCATACATCTAAGGAAATAATATAAATGAAAACAAGTAATATACACTGATAAAATTTTATTTACAAATTACAATAAGATATAGATATACATAGTTTACATACAGATACATTTGTGATTTTAACATTCCTTGATATATTGTTTAATACAATCTATATTTATATTAGTATATGTACAATTACATATTGGCCAATTTTTTGCTGAAAGTCTTTTATCACTTCTTTTTGTTAATTTATACACATTGTTATTATTATTATTTTGTAATTGATTAGCAGAAAAGTTTTTATTTTCCATTATTACTTTTTGTGCATATTATAATGTAAATCTTTTTGTAAGAATAACTCTGTAATTAACTGAATGTTATCTTTGTTTAACAAAATGTTATATAATGTATATGTAAATGTCCAATCATCAATTTCAGTATCACAATGTACTGTTGCAAAATCTTTATATAAGTCATCAAAACTTTGTGTGCTTACCATTCTACGCCATGCATTATAGCATAACATATCATAGTCTAAAGTAATACACTCATGTTCATTTAAATTTGCGCGATTTTGAAAACACCCGTAACACAAAAGTTCTCGCTGTGGTTTCCAACGGTCAATACATAATAACAAACACTGTTCATCTATAGAAAAAGAAGAACACCGATATTCACAATAATTGTATGTATTTAGGAAACGACATTGGTATTCACAGTATGGATTGTTGATACACATTTTTATCGTGTTCAAGATATGTTTCTCTTAAATCAGAAATGTGATAATCATTGAATGTAATCTCCTGATATGTATAGTTAAATTTGTTTATAAGATGCGGAATAATGTTTACGTCTATATATTTCACATGAATTTTTAGATATTGTTTTAATATTTCATCGCGTGTTGATTTCTTAATTAGGAAATTCCACACAGTAGTATTTAATTCTTCATCACTTTCACTTACACATTTATGCTCAGTTTCTTTCTCACTATGAATTGCACAACTTTCACAAAGTAATGGTTCAGAAAGTTTATATTTTTCTAGTAACTGTTTTACACAAACTTCATTTACTTCATTAGGAGTACAACCACACTTCACATCATTGAATATCAGAATGTCATTAGAAATTGTATCTTGATCTAGCACTACTACTTCCTCTTCAAACGGTATTTCATTTGGGTATCTGAAATTTCGTCTATACACACTATCGTCTATGCTAATTTCTTGTGTTGGATAAATAATCCTATATTTTTCAGCGTCTTCTTCAGGAATGTCAGGATCATTTGGATGTACAACAATAATTTTCTTTTGTTTTTCAAGTTCAAAACGTTTTTCACGTGGTGAAATGTACTTTACATGTTTACTTTGCGATAAGGAAAGATTGGTTTCAATTTCACCTTTCCTTTTCTTATTATGAAAAGAAGAATATGTTCTTAATTGTTTAACATTATGCAGGTCTTTATTTATTTCTCGCTTTGCAACTGCTGAAACATCTACCTTTTGACTATACATCTTAACAACGTATCATCCACTTTATTTGTGTTAGTACAAGTACACGCATGCGCAGGATTTATAGTGCAAAGGTAGGGGATGCGCGAAACAAATGCGCAGAAAATAAGTATGAATATTTTAAAAGTTTTTCCCCATTACAATATTTGTTTACGTATTGAATTAGATTCTGTGTATTTTAAATATCAAAAAATATTTAATTTGATACGTCAGACTAACTCCACTTTTATTTTGATTGAATATTAACTTAAGAATAACATTAATTATATACATGATCTTATGAAAATATAGTGTGAGAAAGTATGATTTTATTCATACAGATTTAATGGATGACAATTCAGTATTTGAATGTTACAGTACTATATCCACTTGTAATGTTTCATGATACAGAACATATACACAAAGTAAAGAAATATGCATGTAACAGTGGACATATACGTGTAACGGTTGACTTATGTTTGGCTTATGTTGCACATGTAAGGAAGAAGGTATCATTGAATGCACACATTGTGACACTCAACATGTCTTAACAGATACATATTGTACCCCAGAACTTCATAAAGCGTTAAAGACTGGATATAAAATTCTGCAAATTATTGAAGTATGGGAATTATGAACTGTTGGTTCTGAGCTTAGTCATTTAAATATATCAGGAAGCTTTAAGATTTTACCTTATGTCAAATCAAAGGAGACAAAGAAAAATACATGAAAGAGTATCATGTATATGAAGGAATAGAATTAATGGAAGATAACATTAGGATGAACCCATGCTTG
Source organism: Thermobia domestica (assembly GCF_964235325.1). Lineage (NCBI taxonomy): Eukaryota > Metazoa > Arthropoda > Insecta > Zygentoma > Lepismatidae > Thermobia > Thermobia domestica. The sequence continues at coordinate 90,630,476 of NC_137468.1, forward strand.
AAACAATCTACACTTCATTGCACGGAAAATGGACATAACGATCACACTTATTGCAAAACAAAAGATTTTGTTTTACTTGGTGTTAACGCAACGCTATGCTACGGGTCTGAGGGTAAACATATGTAAACTTACTGCAGGCAGCATTCCTGCATTTTGGCTGTGTACCGACTATTATGTTGAAAAGTTGCAAGTCCGCAAAAGATATTATTGATCTGTACTGTGTAGGCTTCTTTCGTCAAGACAATATGCTGAAAGCTACGTGTGAAAAAATTAGTGAATTTGTGTCTGTAGGGAAGACTACGGTCTTAACTACCGATGATTCCGACGAGTTAATGGGTGTTTTTTCGGGAGGTTAGCACGAGTTTTGCACCAGAACATAGTATATGTTCTACATTGTATGGTACAGGCAGTCGGGAATACTTTCGCATTGTTAATAGTAAAACTATGCAATATCCTTATTTTGGTCTGCGTGGAAAGGAAGTTACCATTGAATGTATGCACACTAGTGGTATCGAAGAACCGCAAACATATGTTCGTTCATTATTCGAATTTGTACAAGAACATACACTAAATGACGTCAATGATGATATTTTTATCGGTATTACTATTGAAAGTTCGCGTCAAAATTAAACAAACGATGTACATGACATGACATCCTAAAAAGGAATTGAATCCCGATATATCGTTCCATATAGTTGAAAATGTTTTAAATACTAATGAACATTTGGAAAGAAGGGAGATCCACGCAAGGGAAAGGGTCGAACCCATGGTTCAGCCAAATATGAAGATTATGTAACGCTTTGGAAAAGTGTTCCATCCCAATGAAGAAACAATGTATATTGTCATCCTCGGAATGGGTAAGACTGATCAACGTCGTAACTGCATGTACAAACTAAAGAATTATCCTGAGCTAGTATTAAAACAGACTAAGGATTTGTGCATTGATCCCAATGTTAGTATTGACCATTAACATGGTTGTACTAATGCAGATGCGAAGAAGTTCGAAAACAAACTAGCCTCTGAACACCAGATAATTATTATTTATGAGAAGAACAAATGAGTTAAGAGTATAATATATCCGTGAATTAAAGATGGCAAACAAAATTTACACCTTGTATGAGAACCAATTGATAACTAACATACATAAACGTTTGTAACCCAATGTTTTTGTGGTTATTGTTTGTAGGATCTTACATGTATTATAGTGAATATCTTACTATCACTTATTTAGTAAAAATTATCTATTCATTCTTACATTATGAAACTTTTAACACATGCTAACAACTCATCAAGACTTATAAACACTTATTTCCCAAATAATTCTAGCAGAAGCGTATCTTTCATTATTTTAAATTGGGTTGTACATAGTTTTCATTTTGTATTGGTGTTAATCAGTTCTTTGCAGCATTTACCATATTCTTTTCATCATTATCAAAACATATCTTTAAAATTATCGCACTATACCGAACTATGCAGTAACTATTGTCAAGTTTCTTAGAGAATTACAGCAGTTAGATTTATTTGTTATCAGTTTTACGCTCACAGAAGAAATCAAGTCATACCAAATCCTTTTTACACTTTGTATGTGTAATATGCCTACAGAGGAGTAACATTTTATCCATACGTCTATTATTTCTTCATATTTTTCAATCACAAACACTATCACTATCACTATGGTTTTTATTCCAAATTAAGAATTTCTTAAAATCTTTCTGCAAGAATATTTCTATCAGTTGATTAAGAAATGTATCATTATGAATCGCATCATCATATATATGAAAAAACTGTTCTAATTTATTAAAAGTATTGCCGTGCATCTTTTGAAACTCATGCCAAATTTCATCCTGTGTATCAATATCCATAACAATGCTTAGTACTTTTGTTTTCAATATATTTTTATCTAACAGAATACAGTCATGGTTTATTGCGTCTTTTAATCCGCGTGCACATCCACTGCAAAGAAGCATACCTCTTCTTTTAGATTCCCACACTTGAAACGCATTTATTAAGCACTGCGTGGTTATGCGAATGTTATCGCAGAAACAAAACCATACGTTTTCAGCATTAGACATTTTCAGTTTAAATTTTCAACAGTTTGAAAATATTGTTTTTATGTATTTCTAAAACACTAGGCACAAATATTTTCACTGTCCACTATACGAAGAAGAAATCTTTTTCATCGACTACAACGGTACAAGATTATTATATGTACCTTTGTTAACCCTGGTATTTATACGTTTCGCCGTAGGATGTATTGTATTATCTGGATTAACCAATGAAAACAGGTTTGAACAAGTTTAAAGTAGACCTGAAACTCATAGTTTCCACCCCCATTAGTTTTAGTTGCTATTCTTTTATGATTATGAAGTGATTCTTATATTCAAATTAACTTGAATATTTCATCTTTGCAACAGTTTTTAAAACAGATAAAGTCACCCATGCCATTTACCCGCGCTTGCTTGAATATCACATCTTTGCAACAGTTTTCTTATAACTGACAAAGTCACCCATCCCGTTTACCCGCGCTTGCTTGAATTTCTATATACTGACATTTAGATTAATAATTAGAAATCACGATACCTGGACACCAATAGATCCTTTGCATGTGTTTGTTTTAATTAGACTATTGGATTCCAACGCAATGTGACAGTTTGATTTGATCCATAAATAATCCCTTTAAAAGTTAAAGGGAAGATTTTAACAATGTTTACTAGATTTTCCGATTCTTAAGTAGTCCTTTGCTCTTGTTATTTTCCAATATTGATTATCTTAAGCTGTATCTAATTATCTTAAGCTGTATCTAATTATCATTTTCTTACTTTTGACCAGTCTCTCTCTCTTATGCTGAGTTTCCTACTTTGTCCACAGTCGTCCTATCCTATTACCCATTGAAGCCTTAGCGGTTTACTCCCCATTTCTATTTGCATTCGGTATTGCTTTTGACTTGGTTCCAGCGTAAAATTCATCAGAGTTGTCAACCGGATGTGGGTAGTTGCTCTACTAATGCAGAAAAGTATGTGGACAGATAAGTACAACAAAAGATTACCTAAAATAATACTGGTCATAGGAAAGACCAAATGGGAGTAATAAATTGTTTAAGGATCTGAGAAGTGAACTTTGTGCCGGACAATATTGTGTTCGTATCTTTTCTTGGGAATTTTCCCCGTTTTCCCTCATAGTTTTATTCATTTCCTTTACCCTAACCGACATAAATGTGGTACGTAATACTCAAAGATTTCATTTATTTCATTGTTTAAGGAGAACGAGAATATTTGTCAGCATTGGTTAGTCTAGGTTGGGAATATATGTTGCAGTTGTACTCGCTGTCCAAATCTGCTATTTTGCTACAAACTTATACAAATTCTCATATTCAGTTGATAAATCTCCGAATGCTGATATTGATTACAGTGCAGTACACTTTTTATAGATAAATAGATACTGAGACCTTCATAGCTAACATGTCCTTAAATACTGATAAGCTCAAACAAAGAAAGAAAAAAATCTAATTCCTAATAATATTTATAGTAAACTGCGCAAATTATAAAAGTTTCCAACTTCACCCTCTGCCCCCTTTCCTTCTTACGTTTTCATGAATTTGGAATTTATTTTACGGATAAAGTGTAGTATATCGCCTATTTATCTGTTATACAATCAAATAGCTTTATATGTAATAGGGTACACATCTCTGATGTGGTAGTTTGTGATTCGATTCCCAACACCCATGTTTTCCTTCATTTATTCACCCACATGTCTTAAGAGGTGTTCTTCATACCCACTAGAAATAAAGATTTCAGTTCAAGTATACTTTCTGACTTGAGCCCATTCAACTTGTTGGTATTTAATAGCTTCAGCTATATATCAGGTCTAATTTTGAAGTGCTTACTTATCATTATTTAGTGTTCAAACATTTTTAACAAGGAGTCTGCTACGCATATGTTCTCTAAAATAATACGAAAAATTACAGTGAGAACTATGAAATTGTTGACAAATCCATCATTAGGTTAGTTCTAGCTTCGTATTGCTTATGAGGAATTCAGTTGACTCTGAAGATCGTAATGTTGGGAAGAAAGATAGGAACATATTTCGCAAAACCATGAAGATTATTGAATACAAAGTTCTTGTAGTGTACATCCTATTTCTCTCCCTATCTCCATCTCTGTACCTCTCTCTATCTTTCTCTTCATCTCTCTCCCTATCTTCCTATCTGTACCTTTCTCTCCATCTCTGAACTTCTCTCTCTCTATCCTTCTCTTCCTCTCTCTCCCTCCTTCCCTCTCTGTACATCTCTCTCCCTCCATCTCTGGACCTCTCTCTCTCTCTCTCTTCCTCTAAATGTACATTTTGTTTTGTTTTGATTGTCAGCATTATTCATTTCTCTTAGCTTACAGAGCATAAGGAAAGGAGATTACACTAAATGATCAATGTATCGATTTCACAGTAAAAGTAATAAGAATAGTTTTTCTCTTTGTTCTAGCTTGCCTATGAAATGAGACGAGATGAAACAAAAGTTTGTATGGTTAAGCGGATAGCGTACATGTCTTTGACATCTAAACTTTATTCGTACTTATATTTTTTCTAATATCATTTTCCATTTATTTCACAAGTAGCTCTTAATATGGTCATAGACTTTAGTGTTATTATAAATAACACGAAAGAATTCAAAAGCTGAGTTTTAATAAAAACGAAATAACACAAAAGCAGAGCTTGAACAAGCGATTCGTTAAAAATGTAATTGGTAAGTCAAAATACATACCGCAAAGCCGATAATCCAATACAAGAAATACTCAAAAGAATAAGTAATAAGAGGATTCGATTCCCAAGTAGAATGTTTAAAAGAACTTCAAAGTCTATCAGTTTACTGTCTAAGGACTACAAAGAAAATAGCTTTGATGATGGCAAACTCCAAACAAATTCATACGTATCATGACTATCTTACGTAAAGTTTTCCTTAATCGTGCCACGCAAATGTGATGTCAAATAAAATAAGATTGTTTTCACATTACGCTCACAAATTCAAAACCAAGGGAGGTTTACACCAATTAAATGTTAAAATGAGACTTGACATACACTTGCTTACTGTTCTATCTTCACGAATACATATTTTCAAACTAATTGTGGAACCAAACTTCACCTTAGATGGTTGAGATTCCGGGTTGACCAACTAAAATTATGGGTGAACATATTGTGTCTGTAACTTTTCCAAGCGTTCCCCTCAGAGTTTCTTCATTTTACCAATTGCTTTATCCTAAACAAAATAATTGTGAGGTATCACATTTCATTTTAATACACAGTCAAGGGGAAATCATTTCAATACATAGCGAAGAGAGACCACTAATTATTTATTTAATTAGTAAAGAATCTGATTTCAAATTTCAATATAAGACATCAGTGGGTCAGTGGTAGTACCAACAGTTAGACTTGTAGTGAACTCTCTTGGAGTTTTTCAAGACGAAACAACATTAAATCATTCATTTCTCATAATTACTGTCTCCTTTAGCCTATCCAAGTTTAAACTTTGATTAGTTTACCACAAGACAAAGAGAAATATTACTGGTGAAAAATCAAATAAGCAATTTTCTTTCTATCTTTTCAATTGTTTTGAAATCTTCAAGGTTTGTACAGTATAGTTCCGTGTACAGTTTGTTTTCTACTGTACCAACTAAAATTGTTTCATGGTCAAGTGGTTAGTATGATCGTCTTGGCTAACTGAATAGTACATCAGTGTTGGACATTTCATATTTTTTTATTTGTACGAAAACATTTTCTAATATCACTCGTCAAGGATTCGATTCCCGAAGATAGGTCATGTGACAACAGATTAATTCTTACAAGGAATGTTCTAAGAATTTAGAAAAAAATAGAGACTTCTTGCTGAAAAAATAAACTCAAAATTCAGCCATTCATCAAAAATAGAACCTGCATTAATTTCAAGTATATATAAAGGAAGAAGAAACCTTATATGTTTGCACATTAGTTATTGAGACTATTATCAAAATACCTCAGTACTGTTAAAAAGTTAGAAAGGATTTAAAAATTCAGAGGAAAGAAAACACAAATTTCCCAGCACCCATCCAACAACAACACACAATTTATTTACAAATATATATACACATATATACAAATATTTACACCCCAACAATTACTTCACCCCCCTCTTCCTCCAGTTCATCCACTTCCTCTTCCATCACTTCTTCTTGTTTTTGCCCCCACACTTTCCCCTCCAAATCCCACTTAATCCCCAAAATCTCCTTTACACTTGACTCTTTTTCTTTTTCTGAAACATAATGTTCCAATAATGTTTCATTAATACAGTTCGAACATGTGTGCCATCTTTGTTGATTACTATTTAAATAACACGCTGTAGATAAATAATACGCTTTTCTCTCCCCTCTCTCACGTATTTTTTGTGTACAATATTCAATGCACGTCATGGGTGCGCTGCATGGGACTGGTTTAATTCTTTTTAGAAGAAATGTTCTTAATTTTCTTCGGCATTCCCCCAAATTCGGTGATGATGTAAAAGCTTGGTGTTGGGATTTCATCTTTTCTGCAAAATAATAAAAATAAAAATTATTAGTACAACATAATTTCATCAAAATAGTGCAAATTATACTTAATAGAAATAAAAATTCTGTTATTCTATCCACGTACGAAAATCAGTTTCTTTTAGCCTATAAAAACTATCTTTAGTTTGCAAAAGCTATGTAGAATTTTGGCAAAGTACTTTATACATTTTCGAATTCTCAATAAATCTGTACAAGCAAACTATCTGTGCTGTGTAAAACCCAAAGCTGAACGTACCAATAACTTAAAATCAAATCTAGTGTTCCCTCACAATATAATCGGTAACGTTCTTGCATTCAGTGCGAGCACCACCGGGTTCAATTCCCGGTAGGGGAACTATTGTTCCCCTCACAATATAATTGCTAACGCTCTTGCATTCAGTGCAAGCACCACCGGGTTCAATTCCCGGTAGGGGAACTAGTGTTCCCTCACAACGTAGTCGCTAACGCGTTTTGGCTTTAATGCGGATGGTTCCGCGTAGCGTACTTGCTTTCGCTTTTGCGTTCAATGTGAGCGGCCCCGGGCCCGATTCCCGGTATAAAGGTGTCGCGACGCAGACGTACCCGAAAACGCATTCAAAGCAAACGGTTCTGGTCCAATTACCGACGTGGCATTTAGTCAAAAATAATAATAATGATTTTCTCATTTACACCAACAAATGTCTTGCATGATACCTAATTTCCCTCTTTTCACGAATAGTATGCTTGCTGAAAATTGTCTGATCTCACAGGATAAAATGTTTAAAGATCGGAAATATAAAATCAAATCAATCTTTCATCATCGTATAAAAGATAAATCTAATTCACCCGCAAAAACTCTTGCACTTGTAAATCCTATATCTTAATCCCGATAAAAACTTATATAACTCCACTCCAACAACATGTTATAAAACGGAATTCATACAAAATTATTTATTTATTTAAAAGTGGTAAGGTGTTCACTTTATATGTTTAGGGGGTCTGTAGTTCAATCCTAGGTCATACCAACTGAACAAACACTATTTCTGCGGATTCCTTATACTTTTTATACTAATACTACCAATATGTTTCCAAGAAAAAAATCAGAACCAGTACATTAGCAATAGTAATTTAATACTATTTTAATAGAACTACTAGTGACACCTATCGGCAAAAGTCATAATTAAAGATTAGTTGTGCGTTGAAAGTCCCGCAGTGCTGACGCGTGTGCGACAAAGTTCCGTATATTTTCTCAGGTGAGTATAGTATATATGTTTTCAATGTGTAATAAACCATAGCACATGCTTGTATATTCTGTTGGTCTTAATATTCTATCAAAGTATTGAAGATCAAACGCGTATAAGTAAAACTATTGGGTTAAATAAGGAATATAAACCCATGTCTTTAAGTGACAGAGCAAATATTTACTTAAGTGGTGCGGTACCACATCATTTCTGGGATATGAACCCCAGTCTTTCAGGGGGATGACCCCCTCTACTAGTACTGCTGCATACATTTACATTGAAATCCTAGTGCCTCACTGCGAAATCCATGTATAAAACAAGTAACGTTCAATAATGGGTGGCATTACTCTTACTACATTACTCTTAAAGACTGGTATACCCCCTTTTCTCTACTCAAAAGACTGCATTCAGTAATTGAAAAGTTGTGAGGGGGAATTCACTCCGGGTATAGTCCCTCTTCCTCCACGCAAAAAGAGCGCGTTCACACTGCATTGGATTCTCTTTCTGCATCCCTAACAAGATATTTCGTATTTCATTTCATTTTACAAAACCAATATTTATTTTTCTCACTCATTACCTTGCTTAATATAGAGTTAGTATGTACAAAAACCATGTGACTACCATATGATTAAGATTCTGAATACTGCAACACATGTTTAAAATACGCAAGTTCATATTCCCAACACTTATTCAGAAATAAAAGAACATCTAGCTTAAATTTCTCTCACTTAATTACATTCTTTCATTTGTCATGTCTTGGAAAAAAGATCCATTTGAGTATTCACTACGTTTCGTGATAAACAACCTATTCTAACACGAATTCAAAGGGAGAAGTCCACTGCTATGATCCAAAATGAATCAATGAACCTAGTTCTTTTCTTTGGAGTCTAACTGTGGGAAAGAAAAGTCTACACATTTACGTAAAATTGCAATATTCGCATGTATCTTGGAAAATTGCATCCACTACAACTAAGAACTCTTTATATATAAAAAAAAACAACTTAATACTGACTGATTTTCTAAATATTAGGGATACAAGCAAGACAAATGTCTATCTTTTCTGTTGAACTTAATTATTTTACACTAAACAATATATTTTGAACATTATCTGTAGTAAATATTGAATATGTATGTGTTCTAAAAGTGTTCTTTATGTGTAAATTGCTTATTTTCCGAAAAGACTTCCCAATATGAATACAGATTCATGACAAATCATTCAGACACAATGTATTTATATAAAATCTACCATCAAAAATATTGGACAGTACGCAATTCAGTTTAATCACAATTTCAGTTATAAAGATTCAAAGAAATTGCACACTTGATTTTTTGCCGTAAAGTCCATCAGTGGCGGTTCTTAAGGGATGTCACCACGCATTTCTAAAACTATAAAGTATCTCATTGACGGATCTTAAGGGACATCACCACGCATTTCTAAAACTATAAGTCCAGCCGTCATTGGCGGTTCTTAAGGGACGTCACCATGCATTTCTAAAACTATAAAGTATCTCATTGACGGTTCTTAACGGATGTCACTACGCATTTTTCTCTAAAAAAGATTAACACTGCCAAGATATTTTTTGTGTCCCCGCATATTCTTAACTATAATAATAATGCTAGTTCCATTCTTCACTCTTTCCTGTGGTCAACTTGTCCAAAAAACGCAACCGAAACGGAATCAAAACTCAAACATAGTATTCAAACAATTTAAAAAAAAAAAAAACAAATATTTCGTTCCTTCGTGGTGACCGTTCAGGAAGCTAGCTTTTCCCTGTTGGGTGTTATGCCCCGCATGTATGGATCCCCACTGTTTGGCAAACACGAAAAGCAATATAAGTCAAACGCGGTTCCCTCAGGTTTGGGGGGCTATGCACCCATGTATGCTTCCCCTCGGTTTTCGATAAACACATAAGGCGTTATAAGTCACACGCGGATCCCTAAGGTTTGGGGGGTTATGCACCCATGCACGGCTCCCCTCCCGATTTTCGGTAAGCACGGAATGCGTTATAAGGCAGCCGCGATTCCCCTGTTTGGGGGACTATCCCTCATGCACAGCTCCCCTCCCGATTTTCGGTAAACACGAAAGGGGTTATAAGTCAACCGCGATTCCCCTGTTTGGGGGACTATCCCTCATGCACAGCTCCCCCGATTTTCGGTAAGCACGGAATGCGTTATAAGGCAGCCGCGATTCCCCTGTTTGGGGGACTATCCCTCATGCACAGCTCCCCCGATTTTGGCTCGATATGCTCCCCACAAGTTAAAACATATTGGCAAACTCAGTTCGTTTCTACACTGTGTTAATTATTTTCATAAGAAAAAACAATATGTGTTAATTTTCTAGGGGAGTCCCACCATTCGATACTTATGCAAATATATCTAATCAATTATAATGATATAAAACTTACTTGAATATAATATCTTCTTCTTTGAACAAACACAGAAAAAAATCCAGAAAAAACACTTTAAAGAAGCAAGGCAGAAGCAAGGTAAAAACTTCACGAGCAAAATTGTTAATACAGGAAATGTGTACTCCATTTATATAATATATTTTTTATTTATTCATTAACATAAGGGGAATGGAATAGGGGGAGAAAAAAAAATAAAGTAAATGAATTTGCCTTGTAATACAGCATTGCCTCAGTCTGCAAAGAAGCAGAAAAGAATTCCTTTGTCGGTCTCTTGCCGAATCGAAGGAAATATTTCTTTTCTATAGAGGTAATACCAAGGAATTTTCACACAATGCCTAAAGTTTGAAAACATCGCCAGCATGTCTCAATTCATACCTTAAAGACGCCAAATTGTCGTATTTTTCACAGCAAATAGTTGTTTACCAAGCAATAAAATTCGTTAGTTGGGTTCAGGCAACAATGTTCCTAAATTTTAAAATTCCGGCTTTATTCAGTAAGCTATATAGCTATCATTTCAACAACTGTTTCAATAACTTGTATTTTGCCGAAAAGAACAGCATAATTATTGTATGTGGGAATACACAAAACCATTCTACAGGTTCTTTTTTGTGTGTGTGTTGTTTTGCAAAATCAAAATGAAGGACAACCATTTATTCATCAGGTTATTGGCATTGAGTACAAGGACAGCCTGGCAATACCTTGTTTGTTTGTCTGAATGGGCGGGGAAGAGGTTTTTGTCCGCAAACCATCCACCAGAACTGGTTTGAAAAACACCCTTTGTGAGGAAAAATGTGTCAGTTATCGCCGTTGGGGGGAGAAAAGGTATAAGCATGTTCACACAGGATGCAGCCAAAGAGTGGCAGTGAAGGGTGGGGAAAAAATGTGTGTCACTTGTCGCAGGGTAAAAACCTGATCACACAGAATGCGGTCAAGAGATGCGGGGAAGGGTGGGGAGCGGGTAGAAACTTGTTCACACAAGACATTGATGATGGAAAGAGAGGCGGGGAAAGGGTTGGTTCTCCCGTTCAAACTAGAGGGAGTGATTGGCCCCCATGGTTAAACATTGCAGGCGGAGCAAACTGGTTTTTCCTGGCCAATCATATCACAAGGTTGTTTGCATAGGGTGTGAGAAACTGAACTTCAATCTTCACCCTCAGTATTACAATGACGCTTGGAGAGAACACAGAACCTTGCGTATCTGCGAATTTCGTACTGAGCAACGCTGAAAAATAGCAGAGTTAAGTCTGTCATTTAAGAGCCAAGCAAGCTAAACGAAAGAAGTGCAGTTCGCAACAAGAAAAAATAAATGAAAATAAATAAATATTTCTTCCTATCCTTCCTTTTTCCCGCCCATCTTAATACTTTACTCCGTAAAACAAAGCACCATTAAAAATCGTTGCTAAACATTGGAGCTTAAAGGGTGTAATCATATTCATTATTCATAATTTTCTAGTTCAAATAAGACTGTTCAATTAGTTACGAGCTTTACAAGTCAGATCATAATTAAATTAATGGGGAAAAAACCTTGTGGGAGCTAAGGAACGCGTTTTAAGCCATATACTGAAGTTCTAATTATCTAAATCATAGTTTTAATTCTAATTTAATTATAATTTCGATTCAAGAAACGTATTAAATCATGTTTAAAGCTAGGAACAGCATTCAAAGCCGTATCCTCAATCAAAAACCGTGTTGGATCGCGTTTGAAGCTAGGGATTGCGTTCAATAACGTATACCGTTGCTCTAATTATCTAAATCGTAGTTTTAATTCTAATTTGATTATAATTTCGATTCAAGAAACGTATTAAATCATGTTTAAAGCTAGGAACAGCGTTCAAAGCCGTATCCTCAATCAAAAATCGTGTTGGATCATGTTTAAAGCTAGGGATTGCGTTCAATGACGTATACCAATGCTCTAATTATCTAAATCATAGTTTTAATTCTAATTTGATTATAATTTCGATTCAAGAATCGTATAGGAGCATGTTTCAACAATAAAGAAGGTCATTCCACTTTTCCAAACAACCTCTATTGCACAAGTAATAAAACCACTTCCCCCAGAAACCTCCCCCAAGGACGGGACCGGCCTCTCCAAGGCCGACACGGCCATATTGACATCAAATGTATACAGTCATAAAAGCAATTAAGGGGGCAATAAAATCTATTGTCGTTGACAAATCTAGTCATTTCTACTGTACAAATATACGAAATCCTCTTGCTTACTACAGAAATCAGTATAGAGCATATGCTACATACGAACTGCCCTTAGATGTTACATCATGCCATTGCAGGATGTCTGACATGTAGCACTTTTCCGTATATCACCAATGTTGCATTCTGCAGCTATATTCTATTCTACTATGGACATTCTGCATCGATTTGTATGTGAGATCCTGACCGCCTATATTGTTTCATACGGAAAGTACGTATAGATGGAACACTTATACGGAAAGTATTATAAAACATGCGTTTTCAATTATACGTTTGCTGTACGTTAAGTCCAAAAACTACATGAATTACGCATGTAACCTACCGTTTTAAGTACGCTACCTAGAATTTTTTTTCTCAGTATGTGCTTTGAAAACTAGGCATATGTCGGATTACGGGGAGAAAGGATTTTTTGTTGAAAATCATTGCTGTTTTCTTAAATATTTTTGAGGGTAATCTACCTAAAGCCAAACATACCACTAACTAAAGAGTTTCAGACAGTATTGCTGTGCATGAGTAGTCGCTAATGCTCTCGCCTTTGGTCCTGAGCTCGATTTCCGGCAGGGTAAGTCGGTCAAAAAGATGTAACAGTTTTTTCAGGCTAGCTATCCTAAATGAGGTTTTTCCTGTGATTTCCTCATTCACACCAGGTAAATGCCGGGATGGTATCTAATTTACAGTCCTCAGGCCGCTTCTTTCCTTATCCGTTCCTTATATCCCTCCCCCGTACCGTGATTGTGTGTTCGCCGAGGATGTCATCCCTTTAACGTGACGTGCTTAAGGCCATAGATGCTGGTAATGGCCATGACATGGATCAATAAATAAATAAATATTGACGAGCGAGCGCTAGCAAGCGAAGTCGGGTTAGAACGCCGTAATGCACGTTGTATTCGTCCATTCTAATTAATAGCAAATAGTAATTGCAAAATTTTCCATTCCGCACCGGCATTTCCAGTCTACTCAGTTCACAAATTACTCACATATCAATATCAATTATCTTTCCGCAACATGAACTCATTCCACCTATAAACATTGTGTTTTTACGTAGTTTTGGTCCTCCGTAATCCTACAGAACCCGAGAAATATATTACATACTTCTTTCGTAAATTTTGCAAATTCAAACTCATAAAATAGGACAGCATCATCGTTTTCTACACACAGTAAACGTTATATAATTTTTAAAAATTAGTTGTACAGTCCTCTTTCACACGCAGTCATTCATTTTAATCACAAATTACTGTTTTTATGTTTATGTATTCTATACCTGCATCCATTTATCCAGCGCCGTAACTTAGATTTTTTTCTTGGGAGCATTAATACGCGTATTTGGTGCTCCTAGAGAAAAATTGTTTCTCTAATTCTTGGGCTCCCTCTTTCCATCTTTCTCTTTCTCTTTATGGGTCCGGGTCGTTAGTTACACCTTTGGGCCTGTTCCATACATGACAAATGAATTAAAGGGACAATATTGACAAATATCAAAGCCATAAGAATAAATATTATTTCTAGGGCCCCTAATAGTAAACATTTTTATTGAAATGGGCCCACGACTCACTTTTGTTTTATTTACCTTTTATGTGTTGTTTTGTTCATGTAATATAGTGGACATATTCGATGCTTCATTTATAATTTCATGTTCGTATCGTATACGGAGTAAAAAAAATTGTCTTAAAATGGGTCCCCTCGAACGGCGGGGAGCTTCCTTGGGGAAGCTTTTGCCCCCTCCCTCATCAAGTTACGGCCCTGTCACTTATCAGATACTAGGCTGGTAGCCAGCCCAAAAATCTAGGGGAAGCCCGGTAGAAGTTTGGGAGAAGGTCCCGATCCAAACGTATTACAGTTAATCATCATATTATAGTTCAGGGTACAAATTTTCCGGGCGCCATTGGCGACTAGAAATTTAGAGCTGGCGACCAGTGCTCAGTAGGAATGGTTTCTGCCTGAACTCACAGGGCAGCGCATTTTCTGTTTCGAACGAAAATAATTGTCACTGAGTGAGAGAAAACACGGAATGTTAAGTTTTTCTTTGTCAAACCAAAGGCCGCTTGGGGGGGGCATCTCAATTTGTACGTGAGAGATACTGGCGACCATTATTTTTGGATTGGCGAGTGCGTCTGACTTTGAAATTTTGCACCCTGTTATAGTTCATTTGCAAGCGTACTGTGAAAATTTTAGGGGACCAATAAAAATTTAGAGGGGGCCCGCCCCCTAGACCCCATGGATACGCGCCTGTCACATACTAATATGATGTAGACCTATCATTAATTTTTATGTCAATTATATATTGTAGATCTCCAAATTTTTTTGTGGCAGCAATTCTTTCGCGGAACACATAATTAAATTTCGCGTGTGGAGATGCTATGTTTTCATACAAATATACAAATATTTCTTTAAGTATATTACTTCATTAACACAGGAGCATCATTTCAGATTTTGTTTGGGGGGGCAAAACCCCTCAATATAAGTAAAATTTTGCGTTTTTCACTCATTTACTACTACTCTATTGATAAAATCTATATAAATCTCAAACTCAGGGGGCAAATGCCCCTCCCTGCCCCCCTAAATGACGCCCCTGCATTAACAGATAATCATTTTTAAACATATTTTCTTTAACGGTCTGTTACTCTAATATAAAATTAATAAGTTGATACCAAATCAGTTGCAAACACTGCTCAACTTAATATCACATTTGGTGACGTCATATTGTGTGGTGCTCTGGTTTTGTCAACCTAAGATCTGCCTTTCCTCTCCTTTGATGACCGCTTACTGTTTGAGTTGTAATGGTGGACCCGTGTTTCGTCACCCGTGACAATGTGGTGAAGAAAACTGCTCCCTTTCGTGAAGAGCCGTTCCAAAAGTTGCAGACTTGTCCCCATGCGCTTCTCCTCGTGTAGGTTGGACAGATTGCGTGAAATCCATCGGGACAAACTTTCCGGTGCTGCAGAATATCGTGCACAATGTGACGAACGTTTCCGAACGCCATTCTCAATTCTGCCATCAAATGCCGTAATGTGATCCTCATGTTGTCCTGAATCAGCTCCTCCACTGTGTTCAAAACTACTGATGCCGTGGTGGTTCGGCCACTGCCGTCCTCTTTGGTGACGTTTTCTCTACCAGCCACAAACTTTCAACACCATTCTGCGACATGTTGACGAGGCATTACAGATTCTTCGTAAACCTCTACCAGCTACCAATGAATTTCAGCCGCGGTTAAATGTTTCGTCTACAGAAATCTAATAACTGAGCGGACTTCTTCGCTAAAACAGTTTTCCAAACGAGTTACCATTTGTGTTTACCTACAACTAGTGCCGTAGGTGGCGGGTGGCTGAAACTCTGCACAGTTGCCAACTCCATGTATTAAAATTGCCGAACACTCCTAATTCCTCTATAACAGACGAAACTCTAGAAATAGCGGTTTTGTAACCTTAGTTTCTGATCCTCCCTCGTATAAATTATTGAACCCAGATCCACATTTATCTTTATTTTCTTTTTCTTTTTTGGCTATGTAAATACAATAAGATTTTGCTCTGACATTATGTCTAACTCATGTTTGAATAAGCTTAAATTGTAGTTTTTTAAAATTGTTCTACTATTAATTTTGATGAAAAATGTGTTGGGTTTGAGGCGATAAACTAATTTGTTTGATATGCTGTCTTTTCAGGTTGCAGCATGTGGCTGTACCTGATACTAGTCTTAATATGTAAGATCGTAGTTTCTGTTCAAGAAGAGAGACCAGGTAAGTGGTTCTATTATGTGTATACTTTTATACATTTAGCACCTTTGCATCCAGTCCCAGTGTTCTGTATGTGAAAGTTGTTGGAATTGTGAGCATCCTAATTGTTTTTTGAAGTGGTGGAGGTATATGTGTTTTCCATGTTTAAGGGCTGACAGGAGGCGTGGTGGAAGAAAAAAAAACAGTGAGATGAAAATCAAAGTGGGCAATATTAAGAAGGTTACTCTTTATCTTACATCAAGACGAAAAAATGGCCAAGGACCGCACTGCATGGGTGCTTTTTAATGCACTGCAAGTGAACTGTTATATACTGATGTAAAACAGAAGGATTTTCATGTTGTGCCATATACTCTCTACCCGAAGAAAACACGATATATTTCTTACTTAAAAAAAAAAATCTTTTCTTATTACTGCAGCACCATTTTGATTTTAAACTCAAATACACGTATACTTGTATGAGAGCAAAAATTGTTGTAGGATGAGTTTATTAGGTAGGCATTAAGATAAAATTCATCACCTGGAAGTGGAAGATACATGTAGCAAATGTGTGTGATATATATATTTCAAGTTCGTTATATATGCATATATGTATGTATGTACACTCATGTCCAAAATGATTGTCGCATATCTATAACTGTCTTTTTGTAAGAATATAATTTGGTAGTGATTTTGCAGGCTGCTTTTAATGCCGATAGACCTACTATGTGTATAATCGGGAAATGTATATTTGTGGTAAATTTCACAGGAAAAAAAAATATAAATACGAAAATTAGAATGAGTAAAGCAAAATGTTGCTAAATGGACAAGAAAGTTTTGTTTTCGTTTTATTCTTCTTATTTACTGCTCTCTTGACATGAAATTTGCCACATACATGTCTTTGTCGATTATACACAGACTAACATTGTAAGAAATACCGGGCGAATTCGTTATTAAATTATATTCCTACAACAACATACTTATAGACATGCGACAATAATTTTGGACATGAGTGTATGTATGTATGTATGTATGTAACAGCTAATATTTGTTTTATAAGGAAATATATATTTTGTAAACAGTATTATTCCCGCAGAATAGGGTAGTTAAAAACAAATGCTTAGTTTTTTTTTCTTTTTTAAGTATCAGTACTGGTATTCTCTGTGAATGTTATTACAGCAACTTTTGTGCTTTTACCATGTTCTCCGATCATTTCTCATTTAATTTACGATATTATTAATGCAGAGATTTGCAGAATTTATAATATATACAATAATAGAAGTACATACGAGAAGTTTAAATATTGTACTTGTACAATATATAAACAAATAAAAACGCTAGAGAACTACGTACCTTTGCATACCGCCAGAAAAATCTCTGGTTATAACTGTAAAATTAGTAGCGCTTGTGCCCACGTGAAGATAATAAAAAGGCATTTTGCAAATTCATACATTTTCGTTTCACTTGTTGCTCAGTGGTAGAGCGTTCACCTCCGGTGCTTGGGGTCCCTGGTTCGATCCCAACTCGCGCCGTGTGGACTTTGTGGTGGACAAAAACCGTGCTCGTGGGGTTTCTCGGGGTTCTCCCGTTTCCTCCCACTTTCTTCATTCCACCGTTTTACTCATCTCTCATCATCACTGTCTCCTTTAGCCTAACCGGCGTAATCATGGGACGTAAAACAAAGATTTCATTTTATTTTCTCGTTACACACGGAAAGAAAGTGAAATTTAATCTTAATTTTTTTCTCTAAGGTAAGATACGTTATTGCAAACTATATTTTAGGTCTATAAATACAGTAACACAATCATTCATTACTCGTATTATTGTGGCTCTCTCCGCTGGTCTACTGGCTAGCATTCGCGCACCATCTTCGGTGCACGGGGTCCCGGTACTAGGAATAATAATAATAATAATAATAATAATAATAATAATAATAATAATAATAATAATAATAATAATAATAATAATAATAATAATAATAGTAATAATAATAATAATAATAATAATAATAATAATAATAATAATAATAATAATAATAATAATAATAATAATAATCCATTAAAATTTCAACTTTTTGGAGGCTCCACGAAGCATTAGTGTGGATCACTGAACTTCTTCCCCCCCACCATTTTCAAATGATTTCGCACCCTGGAGACAAGCACCCACTGGTAATCGATTAATCGATTCCGATAAAGCACGCGCGTTACCCACTTAGCTCCGAAGGGACGTAATAGAGCATCTTGAGCAAGTCTTTTGTTGAGAGGCGTAATATTGACCGAATAATTACATATTGTACGTAATTTTCATCTAACTGTACGAGAAATGAATACGCGAGATGTAGCCATACGGGGAAGACCTGTAGCTAGGGGATTAACACCCTGTACAACATGTTCCAGGGCAACCAGTCCAGAGGTCTAATAGGCCCGGATAGAGGCGTATACTGACTATAGCCACGGTCGTCTCATTAGCCTATTGAGACGGCCTTGCCGAACCACATCCCCTTTTCGAGAAGTGATTAGATGGGAAGGGGTGTAGTGAGCATAAATCGAGGGGAAGATGCGAGATGAAATAGAAGGATAAGATACAAAATGATTTGAGGGAGAGAGGATGTAAATTTGAGGACTGCTATGATAGAAGAAAGTGAAGGAAAAGAATTAGACGGAAACACCGACCTAATGGGAAAATGGGAAGAGGAGGAGGCAGAAGAAGATCTTACTCTCTTCCAAAGAAGTAGTTTTTCGCGCTGCTGGAGTGATCAATGGTTTCGGAGTGACAACCTGAACGTGGATGTTGATGCCGTGCAGATCTTCTCGGACTGTGATGTTAGAAACAGGAGTTCTACTGTCAGTTTTTCCACATTAGAGATCTGATTCTTTGTGAGAATCCTCGTCAATGTTCGGCGATCCCTCTCACCTAGTCTTCGTTTCCGCTTACTATTCTTCTCTGATGATATCTTGCCATGAGTTTTCTATGACAAATCGCCTTGGACACTGTTGCTCTCGATCACCGCCCGCTGGATTCACTCTTCTCTAGGCGGTGCTCTCGACACACCTAAGATGCAGCAGGTTTGGATGGTATTGCTCCAGCTAACCGCGTATCTTACTTGCCCTCTTTTAAAAATCAGAGAGATCTCTCATTCTGCATAGCCAATGTCTTGCCTGTTGCACAGACAAATCTATATTTCACCGCCTTGCATATTATTTGCTACCATCCAACATATCACTTAACACAAGGCAGGCGCACTACATGAATACTCACTTACTATCTCACAAATATTACCAATGTTAAATTTATCTAAGTCACAATACCATTAAGTTTTCAAAGTAGTACATAGAATATAATTTAAAACAAGTAATAGTATCACGTGTACACCACGTAAAGAAGTTTGAATTTTATGGCGTTATACTTTCTGAATTAATATTGAAACCGATGTAGAGAGACTAGAGTGGAGAGAGTCAAGATGAAATTGGGACGCTTAATTGAGTACAGAAACCCCTTTTTCGCTTTATATTACAATTTTTACTCTATACTGATCCAAGTTAAAACCGGAAGTGGTATTTTTCCACTTCCGGTTTAAATATAGAGTTAAGAAAGAAGATGGTACATATTCTTAGAATGCTAAATCGATTTCAAAAACCCAGCTCTCGATATCTATTGCCGTTTTTGATCCATAATAGTTAAAACCAGAAATGATTGATTTCTACCCTTCCGGATTGGATAACATCTCCATCAACGAACTCGATTTCTAATTTTTGACACTCTACATCCTGGCCAAAATTAATGATGATCTGTCAAGTAGTTTTTGAGATTTTCAATCTTTCGAGCGGAGGGACACAATTTTTTTCCTTCCAGACGGACGAATAGAGGGTAAGTAGACCTTATATAAAGGAGCTTTGATAAACCAAACTCGTTAAAAAAATACAGGGTGAGTTAAAAGTCCTTGGACACCTGCGTAAGTTTGAAAATCGACGGGAAAAGTAAAAAGTGATGATGGGAACAGAGGTTTCATGAGGGGCCGCAACTTTTGGAGTGTATGTCATTCATGGCCGCCATCTTGAAATCCGCCATTTTGGATTCAAGTCTTTTTTTAAATGGGAAGGGGGTGTATGACACATCAAATAACACTAGCTTGAGCTCAGGAATTTAGTGGTGTAATTTGTTTCTTTCCTATCTTGTACAGTTTAGAAGTTATTAATGTTCAAATTCCTTTTTACTTTTCCCGTCCCGGGTGTCCAAGGACTTTTGACTCACCCTGTATATACCAATTAAATAACAATAACAGAAGATACGTATGATATGATTTTCAGAATTGAATCAAACCATAGTAGCTTTATAATTGAGGAAAAATTTGAATCGCTAGGTGAAAACTTTCCTGTGTAAAGTATGGAAAGGACAAAATACATCGTATGCAGGGTCGTACTGGCCAGGCAGGAAGCCGGGAAATGTCCCTGTGGGCCCTGGATAATGAATTTTTAAGTGGGCCTTCCGCCTCGTATGGTAAGTAGCGGTGTATGTACAAAAGACACACGCCACGCACTCCTTCACTCATTTCTCATAATCAACGTCTCCTTTTGCATAACCGGCATAACCGTGGGACGTAAATCTCAAAGATTTCATTTCATTTTCCAAACCAGCGTTGCCAGACATGATGCTGCGAAAACAGCCTTTCACATTTTTCGTAATTCAACCCTTGGAAGGCTCGTGGTTTCCTACTCTGCTCTATAATTCTGCTAATATTGAAGTATTCAGCTAAATTGAAATCTCAAATGATGCCATAACTTGAAACTAAACAATAATTTACATTTTACAGCACCGTTATTTTCCGTGGGTCCCTGGATTGCAATACGGTTCTGATTGTATGTTTAAGTGTTTGAACAAAATATAAATATACCTAATATAACTCACTAGTATATGAAGTCTTCAGCTGTAAAAATGTGATAACCTTTATTTTCTAAAATTATAGATTACATGTACGCAGAGAAGGTTGTAAGACCTGACAAGCAAACGGCTTCCCAATTTGCTCTACAGATTAACTATGTCGGATCTACAGTTCTCTTTTTCTAAAATAATGACAATAACACATGATTTTTGAAGAAAATGCAGTCTTCAAATATAACTTTCTCAAAATGTACACTGTCGATTAGCAGTTTCTACAGCTGACGTCATCATATAAGGCATTAATCAGATAGGGGACGCAATTCATTCAGATAATGCTGACTTTCCTGACATGAACTAGGATGAATTCGAAAACTATGCTTAACCTCAATATGTTTAGTAAATTAAATGAAGTATGAGGTTTGTTAATGTACTTTTAACGGGCGTATTGAGAATGTAATACGTATTACGACTTATGAGTACATTTCTGTGTATATGTCTTGAACATATTTCGATTAATCAGTCACTAAAACGAAAAGATGTACGTAAAGGGGACAGCATAACTATTTTGTTAAAAACTTAAGTGAGTTGAATGTTTATAAATATGTAAATAAATCAATGCATGTCCATGCACTTTGGGTATAACTGTTTGCTTGTTTGTGTGTACTTATCTGTATCTTTATGTGTGTAAACTGACCCAAGATGTTTATTACTAGGAACTTTCATTTCAACCTCCGTTAAGTCATTTGAGGAGAACTTCATAAGATAGCAGAACTTAAATTAGTCAAATCTGTTCATTGGAGACTGCACATCCTCTGGTATTCAATCATTGTGGAGTAGTGAGCATAAAACCATATTGAGTGCAATCGAAGCGCCCACCAAGTGTGAACATGATGTAATTTGATTTCTTCAGGCGAAAGGGCACAATAGATCCACCATTCATCGTTGAATGATAATGATTATAACGAGAACTTTATAAGTTATTGCTATGTGCGCAAGTGCTACAGAGAGTTTAAAGAAAGACTTGCCGACTTAACGACGAGAGAAACGAAGAGTGAATATCTGTGGCAGAAAATGACCTCGATGAAGACGTAAATCATGTGGTTCCTGAAACGGGTAAAATATGTTTTCTCAACTGTCTGATCTTAAAATTTCAGGGAAAACAGCAGCCGCCTATAGAAATCAAATTACATAATTAGTTCATACTTGGTGGGCGCTTCGATTGCGTTCGATACAGTTTGACGCTCACTACTTCACAATGATTGAACATCAGAGTCTGTGTTTTGGATGTACTATCTCGAATGAATAGATTTAACTAATTTTCGTTTCGCCATCTTACATGATTCTTCTCTGGTGACTCTTGATGTGGGTTGTAAAATAACAGCCTTCGTGTTTTTGTATTTTATCTACTTTTAATTTAATTTAATAATTCAGCACAAACAAATATTATCTTTCTGTTTGCGTATAAAAAAAAATCAAAATGAATGTGAATATAGATGTAACGTTCCTCTTTGAGCGTTACATTTTCTCAAAGAGAATATTTGCGGAAATGTTCAATCAGCTCTCAGCTAATATTATTTCTTATTATATTTTCTCAATTCTCGACTCTCATGAAGGATTCAAGATGGTTGACAATTGGACTAGTGCGTGTAGATGTAGTATGCTACTTTCCTTTGTATGTCTATGGTTTGCGTTGAGCGGCTTTTGAGAGTAGCTCGGATCGTTTGAAATAATTTAAAATTTTTGTGTTTCATGTAAAACGGAAGGATTATTATGAATCTGCATATATAAATGCTCGTTTATATAAATTTTATTCTCCTTTAGTTATATTTGTTTTATTATAAAATCTGTTATTTCCATTCTACGCTTTGATGCGTAGTATGGAATGACCAATCCGGAAGTGAGAGGGCTGCGGAGAGCCCCCTCTGGTTCACCTTTTCTTTGTACTACGAACTGCGAATATGGCCGTGGTGTGGTGAGAAGCACGATTGTCCATATTTTTGGATACTAATTTACAGTGAACTATGCAGTGAGTGGCTGTTATTTAATATAAATATTTAAAGAAGCTGTTTTGGTCGAACGGTATGCTAGGCTAGCGGGTATAAACAAGAATCACAAGAGAACTCACTCAAATATTCGACCTGTGCGTTTTGAAGTATGGCTGAGATTGGTAAGATATTTCCTAACTGTTAATGTGATGAAAGCTGAAGTTCAGGAATCCCTTTTGTGCTGTCTCCGGGACTGAACTCGATTGATGTATGGCCTCCTTCTCTTGACGTGGTGAATTTCCGTCCACCCTTACTACATTTTCTTGGCAAGGGACTTCGTCCTATATTACTTGTTGTCAGCTCAGCCTGCCTCTCTGGAATTTAATGTGTCTAACTGTGGTCGCTGTTGTGAGGATGAACATTGCAGCAGCTTTGCAGTGATTGTTTGTCTACCTGGTGGAGATAGTAGCGGGACGTATGCTTTTGCTATTAACCCAGGAGGGGTCGTCGTGTGATCAATCCACGCCGAGGTTATGGCTGTACACGTGGTGAGATGTTGGAGGAGTCATCAGGACCGGTCGCCACCCTGGAGTGCTGTTTCACAGTGTTTCCACAGTGTCCCTATTCGTAAAGTGAAACCACGGTCGGGTGAGCTTTGGTAACTGTCTACTAGGTAAATATGTCTATTTCTTTTTATTCCGTCTTGTGAAGAAACTGGTATCATCCGGGAAGTTGCGGAAGAAATTGTCCACCGTTTATAGTTGTCCAAATTATTCAAAAAAATATATCTAACGTCATATCAATGTCTTCGTGTGTTCATTATCTTACTACAGATTACTTATGAACAAACAGTAATATACGTTCAATAATTCTCAGTTTTCTTGGTGTATACATATATATATATATATATATATATATATATATATATATATATATATATATATATATATATATATATATATATATATATATATATATATATATTATCCGAGTCAGTTTACAATGTCCATAATATTGTCCGAAATGAGTTTTGTCCGTAATATGTCCGAGTAAACGAGAGTGAGTCTCTATCCAGTAAGTTGAATCATACGCCAGCGGTGTAGTCTGATATCAAAGCCGTTTCTCTCTTGCTCTGAATAAGATCATCTCTTAGAGTTGTCTAGATGTATAATATATTACTAGCTGCCATCTAGCACATGTATGTTAGCAACAGGTATTCCGTATTGTCTATTCTCTCAGGCATTCTATTTGATAAATTAAAGATTGATTAGCGATGGCTAGTTTATGTCTGTCTAGCAGCGGACATTCCGTATTGTTTATCAATAACTATATACATATGTATATCTATATAATCTACAATCTAAGCATTAAGTCGCCGCACCCAAAGTTTGCATTCTCGAGTTGTTCTGTTACGTTTGATTGTGATGTTGCTCACTAGATCAGCGAGGCACGTTAAGACGGTGGATGTACGATACCACTCGTACTTCAATGCGGGAGTGTCAGAAGTCGAGTCTAATTTCACTGGCTGGTTTTGTGTTCCCCGTAATGTGCTACAGAGTTTAATGTTATTACCGCCGCTGCTAATAGTAAATGTCGAGGGAAATGCCCTCTTAGCAGTTGGATGCGGGTGAAGTGGAGAAGTTATGTACTAAAAGGGGGAAGGTTAATCGACGCAGCCGTAGGTCTCTCTCTCTCTTCGCAATGAGATGTTCACGAGTGGTAATGTAATTGGTAAATTTCCTTTGGTGAAGTAGCCTACCAAGGATTTTGTGCTATTGTCTAGAAATGTAAACAACTCTCTTACTGTTAGTACAGTGTGGCTTAATTTATATTGTTATTTACCTTTGAGTGGTGTTGGCGTTAAAAAGTTTGAGGAACTTAACGGAATATAAAGATTTTTTTTTCCTGAATCTAGCTATCCACGATCATAAATGTCAATGAGAGTCTTTTGTTATGCGTTTATTACAAGGAAAGTTAAATAAACAGAGATGCAAGATATATGGTGTTATCCTAAATGATTTTTTTTCCTTTCTTTTCCTCGTCTTTTCCTTAGCATTGACAACGCAAGTAGTGTACAAGAATCTGGAGTAAGTAGCGTTGTGTTTACTGGTCTATAAATTATAGTGTAAGAAGGAATAACGGCGACCCAATGTTTTTTTTTTCCTTTTCCTTCGTTTCCTTAATGTCAGCTACGAATACAAATTCAAGGTAATATAAGACGCAAGGTAGCGCTTTTCAAGATGGCGTACGCAGCCAGAATTCTAATTATCGAAAGTGTTACTTTTCATAGAATCAAAAACTTATTATCAGTCATAGTGAAAATCTTAATCCGTATTCGTGGAAATATCAAGAGTATTGTAGTCAGTAATAAAAAATAATGTAGGTATTCATAAATTTACACATAACAGAAGCAAATGGAAGAAGATAACAGAGATTTTAAGAAATGCATTGAATTTTAGCTGTTTAACTTTTTATCATTTCACTAATATCCAATAAATTAAAAAAGTAAAACTTAAAATGAACTAAAATTTCTAGTTGTACTTCCTCCAGTTTTGTCATTTAGGCTAAAAGAGATATTTATGAATGAAAGTGAATGTATATAAAAGAGTTGGTGGAATGAAAAGTCGGAGGAAACCCGGTAAAACTCCCACACACGATGTTGTCCACTATAAACTCAGCTGCTCTGGAATCGACCCAGAGATCCTTAGCACCAGAGATGAGCGCTTGACCACTGAGACATCGTGAAGGTAACAAAAGCTAAAATAAAAATATAAGATTTAAAAAGCGCTGATTAAATTAAATTGTTACAGGATATGTAGAAGTAGTAGACTTTTTCGTTGCGACAGACTATGGCTTTTAAGCAATAGATCCATTATTATTATTATTATTATTATTATTATTATTATTATTATTATTATTATTATTATTATTATTATTATTATTATATAGACTTAAAAAAGCTTTTGGTTCTGTGCCACATTCCCTTTCACTCGGCGAGTTATCTGCTATAGATCTGTCTCCAAGGTTTTAAAATTGGTTTAAGAATTTGTTGTCAGGTAAAAGAAACTTCAAGTAAATTAACAACAAAATGATAACTATAATTGTATTCTCAGGTTTTTAAATAAACAATGATATATATGTGATTTAATTTGAGAAGTCAAACTGTAAATTAAGATTGATTCAGAGTTGTAAAGCGAACATTATATTTATTTATTTGAAAAGTACTAATTCCTAAATTTGACAAAGTAGCTTATCTCTATTTATAGCATTATAAATAAATCATTATTATTGTTATTATAACTAGAAAATAAACATTATAAATTATTGTTACTTTCATGGGAATTTCACTGAATTATCAATTAAAAAGTTGTATTCTATATAATCCATTACATATGTAGATTTGATCGTAAATGAGAATATAGATAATATAGATAACAGTTATGCAATAACATGATACTACATTTTTCCACAATAGACTGAACTAAGTGGAAAAAAATATTCAGAAAGACTACGTATAATTTACATATGATTAAGTGTAATGGACCGCTTTGCCGTCATTACAAAAGTTGAATATGTTCATGTTCATTCAATAAATGTTAACATTGTCTCCAATAAATGTCACATTGCGAGAGCATAGAATCCGACTAATTGATTCGTCCGGGCTACTTTGGCTGCTGATAATTCTGTAACTATTGTGATTAAATAATATGCAAAACAATTTAATTTGATGCACTATAAACACTAACACAAACATTTTGGGCAATTAGTCCGTGCCATCTGGTGATACAACTAATGGAAAGAAGAATTTTATGGTTGATACATTAAATATGAAATATAAAGTTTTGTGGGTCGATAGTAATTTTTTTAAAAAAAACTATCCACAATTATTTTATTTAAAGACACTAGCAATCTTTATTGAATTAATTGAAGACAAGCAGTAAGTTGTTAAGTATTATATAAATATCAAATGCAGGTACAGTAATTCGTATACATTAAACTTGATTTGTTGTTTATTGAACTGTTTTCAAGAAATTTCGAACCATGAATTGCTAATTTTAAGAAGAACCACGGGTTTGCATCCATCTTCTTGATGCATAACTTTATTACGTAATTTAGTAAGAGGACATCAAAATTACTATATTATACCAAAGATTTGTCCAGATTTCCAGTTGATGTTTAGGTTTGTTCATAGGTAATATCTCATTGTGCAAATAGTTGATAATGTAGAAAGTTAATTTCTCATAATTTGTTTATGAAAGCACGTCATATCTAGTTAGTTTAATCCCACCACGTTTTATGGGTGTGGCAAAGCTGAAATGAGGAAATAATGAATTAGTCTTTTCAAGAGATTTACTATACAATGAATACGTAAATAATGAGTATTGATAGAAATAGCGGAAAATGAGTAAGAAATAATTAGAAAATAATATAATTAAACAAAGGTAAAAAAATCAATAAAATGAAAAACAGTAATAATAAGTTATAAAAGTTATTATGCTTAGTAATGCAATTATTGTAATGAAACAAATGTATTGGCCGGACGTCATGTGATTATTCACCTACGAACACATTACAGGATACTAACATACCTATCAGAAAAAAATATCTCTATTATAAATTGAAATAACATCTTAAGCAAAATAACGAATTAATAATCAATATAAACAAGGCCTTTAATGTTAATTTCGTTTAATGGTGCCATTATGTAATTGTCATTTACTTGGTACTCTTGAATTTTATTTCAGGTTTCATCTTGTAATTTCGAATTTTGGTATCTTGAGTAATTGTAGAATTTTTACAGGAAATGAAATTAGATTAAGTACTCGGAATTATACGAGTTATACGTACGAAACACTGAAAGCGTTCTTTACAACAGTTTTAGTAATAGTTGATGTTCTCATAAATTTTATAGAAGTTATCATAATGTCATGTTAATGCTGTTTAAATGTTAGTATCACTTTAAAATTTTGTTCTAATTTTGATCCATATTAACTATACATGACAATTAATAATTGTGTCACTAAATGTTCTGCCACGTTTTAATCTGAAAATTAAAATAGAATTGTATTATTACTTTCAAAAATGTAACCTAAACCAAATTAAAAATCAAACTATATTGGAAAACAGCAGTTTATAGTTGTGATGACGGATCCACAGAACCAATATTTATTTCATCGAATCATAATCTGAAGATAACGATTTACTTAAGGTTTTAATCATAAAATGGTTAATTACAAGATTTATTTCACGATATTATGGAATTCTAAGTTGAACCGGGACCAGCCGGGTCCCTTGTTTCCTTCCTAGACTCTATGTCTATTACAATGTTAAAGATCTAAACAACCCAAACTCTTACCTAAATTCTAGTAGACCTAATACAAATCTAGCTAACTCTTGATATAAGAATTGGTGTCTCAGCAACATAAAATATATTTATTTACGTTTATCACGTTCAAGTTGTATTCTGGGAGTCCGTAGATATATATTTAGAGTTCCGAAACCAGAAAATATACATAAAATGAAGTGTAGATAATTATGATTATGTACAGTGCAAACGCAAATCGCTTATGATTATATTACACATTAAAGTAAATACTGAATAAAATGAAATAATTAAAAATATTAAACAATAAAGTAATAATGGTATAATTGGAAAAGAAATGAAGAATAATAATGTATTTTAGTAATGACAGCTGACTGGTATATTATACTTGAAGCTCCGAAAGAATGAGTAGCATACTATTTTCCGACATCTAAAGAATGAACCATCGCAACTCGTAAATTATCTTAATAAGCGTGTCATAAAGTATGAACAAATTCTATATTCTAACATGAAATGCTAATCTATCTAAGAATGAAAGCGATATATAATAATCTACCTGCACTTATAAAAGGAAAATAGATACTTACTGAAATAATAATCTAAACTAGCCTATAGTAGGAAGGGAAAAACATACTTACCTGAATGGTGATGGAACGCTGCATAGACCTTCGAAGAAACATGGATTTTTACATAACTGAAATAAGAAAAGGATAAAAATTTATTAGTATTATTCTTATAATTAATGATATATGATTTTCAGGTGTCTGTTAATGTTTATTTAGAGACAGTTCCCAAATCATCATATTTATGCACTACAAGTTTGAAATTTTAACCTAACCATGTAAATTCTAAATTTCGTAGTTTGCAACCCTACTCGTATATAGACATCTCTCTTAACAGACTGCGTTTCCTTTGTTTTATTTCCGTTTAATTCCAAAGCTTCGCTTTGAATGGCGACTAAAATCGGACCTGTGTCACCTTGCGATTCACATAGAGTATATATGGGCCTTATGCAAAGTCGTTCTGTCACGTGATTAGTGCCATACTAAAGAGTTCTACTAACATGTTTCCTGCAGTAGGAAAGCCTTTAGTATGACGCTAATGATACGTCAAAACGACTCTCCATAAGGCGGAATATGTTTAACAACATTGTGCATATTCGTTAAATCCACCATGGTTAGTGGGTTATCACCTCCATGGACCGATGTTCGTAGTTTGAGGGAAATTTCCATAATCCAGAGAAATTTCATAGGTAAATTTAGCAAAAAGAGGAAACGGAATTTTTCGATAAAACGTAAAAATCCAGGGAAATTCTCGCACGGATTGATTGACCCATATGTGAAGGATTGACTATTGCATGTGTTTGTTACAAAAATCCACATGCATTTGTTGTGGTGATTTCGTTGCTGATAACTCTGTAATATGAATACAAATTACGAAATAAAGTTCAATGAAATAGCAAAGTGAACATATAGAGGATGGAATATATATATATATATATATATATATATATATATATATATATATATATATATATATATATATATATATATATATATATATATATATATATATATATATATATATATATATATATGTATGTATTGCAGAGTTATCCTATATATATTCGTATTTGCTAGTTCCTTGTTTAGTGTAAGGACAAAACAGTGAACGTAAAACTCGAAATATGTAAGTTCTTTTCTACCAAAATTATTTTTCCTAGATAGTATGTGTAAGAAATTTAAATAACGTACTTAGTGGTACTCTTAACGCTATCCATAGGGACAAGAATGGCATTTCAAATTGTCCGATACTTGTTTTATCACTCATTGGCGTCTCTGGCATGTAAAATTTGGGGGGGGGGGGCATCAAAGGAAATGATCTAACTGCTAGTATCTCACTGGAATTTTAGATTATGTCATTTCAAAATATTGGGGGGGACAGTCCCCCCCGTCCCCCCCAGAGACGCCCATGTTATCACTTGTTGCGTCAAGATATTACACTCTGCTCGCACCAGGAGAATTGTAATGTTTAACTGTGATTTTATTCAAAGATTATTAGTTCAGCATTGCTCATTGCTGAGATGTCGAGTATATAGCTTAAGGAATGTTTTTATTCCACTTTTCTATATACATAATTTGTCGGTGAAGAAAGGTGTAACCATTTTTACTTATATTTTGGTTCATTGCAAAGAGAAAGCATTATTACATTTTTCTCCGTGTTCTTTAATTCAAGATGCAAATCAATTCCTCAGGATTTCCCAATTTTATATGTAAACACTGGATTATAAAGGTCAAAAGCCACAACATTAACATCGGATTCAAGCTATAAATTTTAACTTTGAATTTCAAATAAATGTTTTTCCACGTGTAAAATATAATAAAAGAAAGAAACTTAACGATGGTGAATACCTTCACCATCTTAATTTTTTAGTCCATTGACTTACGTATATAGGGACTCATTTTCCTCTTTTCTTTTTTAAAAAAGTGCAATTTTATTTTGCTGATTTCGTCTTTAAATATGTATCTTCCTTAGCAAAATCGATATTTTGTTATATTTAATTTTATTTTTTAGTTTAAGCGATATTAAATTTACAAATAATATAAATTCATTTTGAAAAAGCAAGGGACATGCCTTAGCCCTTGCGCAGCTATAAGGAAGAGAAATCAGATCCCTTACTCGAAAACTTGCTTCACCCTGTGACCCCCTTCTCAGCAGCGGCCATGTTTGCAAAGTAAAATAGAAAAATGTAGTATAGGTTGATGAGCACTTTGTACTATCAAACATTCAAAACTACTTTTTAATGCTATGGCAACTACGGAAAATTCCTAAAGTACCAACTTTTGAATTGACGACTAGAAAAAAAAATAGTACTACGACGAGTCGGTAGTATTATTTTCGTTATACAACTATATTCTGATTCTTATATATATATATATATATATATATATATATATATATATATATATATATATATATATATATATATATATATATATATATATATATATATATATATATATATATATATAAAATTTTGTGTTGAAAGATTTTCACTCGTTTAAAGGAAATAAAGGCAACGATCATTTCGAACTCAGGATCTTCCAGTGCAAAAGATTCCCCAATGGATTTTTAAAAATACGAGGGTAAGTCAAAAATTATCCGCAATGTAGCTTTAACCTTTCTTACATTGTTCATACTGACCTCTGCCTCGTTTACTTTATTGTTGTGCTGTTGTGGTCATGCTATGAAAGTTTGATTCTAATTGCTTCATTTGTACTCATTTTATTGCAGATAGACCATGGCCGCTCCATTAGAAGTCTGCACCAAAGAGGAATAACGAGCAGTGATCCGGTTTTTGTGGCCGGAAGGTGTATCAGGGGCCGCAATCCATCAAAGACTTTCAGTACAATACGGAAACAGTGTCTTGCCGCAACGGAGTGTCTACGAATGGATTGAAAAATTCAAAAATGGTCGCACAAGTGTAACGCACGAGGAACGAGCCGGACGACCATCTACGGCCACAAAGGATGACAACATTGAGCGTGCATCTGAGATGTGGCATGGTTCTGTTAGACAGACAAGTTACTATTGATGAAGTGGCACATTGTCTTGCCCCTGATAAACCTTCCGACCACAAAAATCGGATCGTTGTTCCTCTTTGGTGCAGACTTCTAATGGAGCGGTCATGATCTATATCCAAAAGGAAGGCATGTGGAGGAATCAGGCTCAAACTTTCATAACATGACAACAACAGCATAACAATAAAATAAACGAGGACAGAGGTCAGTACGAACAATGTAAGAAAATGTATAGCTATATTGCAGATAATTTTTTACTTTATCCTCGTATATATGGCAAAGGTATTCAATACGCCAAGTTTGTTCCAAATTGACTAGAATTGCTAAAATGTCCTACACAGATTCTCAGAATGTAATGAAAGACACTATAATGAATAGTCTGTTTTTAACCCTGAGTGTCTCTTCTTTAAAGTGCATACTTTGATAATTTCTACAATAAAAGTTTCGCTACAATGACCAGACTGTATTAATACTCGTAATTATTGCAATAGTTGAATGAGTCCTTTAAACCACTAATTTTCGAGAGCAAGAGCGTAACACAGAGGAAGATTAAAAATGAAAATGAACAAATGTATCTATTACAGTTCTAAAATTTCAATGGTTATGCTACAACATGGGAGGATTGACACGATACATACAGATGTTCTTATCTGTCCTTGATGCTATAAAATTAATACTCTTCATCAGAAGAAACAAAGGAAAAATTTCAACTTTTATTAAATGACGTGTATACGTCCTGTTGAAACCCACAAACAAAAATTGTATAAAGAAACGGTTAAGATGAACATACATACTGTAGTATATGCACATTATTGTACGCAGTTCTGTTAGAAGTGGAGTCAGTGACTGGAGCCGAGAAAGAAATTAATTTCACAAATTAACTACCAAGGCTATGAATATAAAGTTTCAGCCTCACTAGTTTCAAATAATACTTTTCACGTGATAATTGTCTGAAATATCGTGAGAAACAAAATAGCCGGCATTTGAACTGAACCTCATGACCTGTTTATCCCCTCATGCTTATGTAACATTATATCACTCACAAGAACAAATCATTAGCGTTTTTTTTTTTTTTTTTAATTCTACTTGCTTTTATAAAGTAAGATGTAATTTTGTAATAAAAATTATGAACAACAGAGTTTCGTTTTACAGTGTGAAACAACGGTAAACTTCTGAACTATGGAAATTCAATACTCAGACTTGAAGTAGTACTTCTATAATTATTGGTTGCAATAGATTAATAAGATCAAAGATTAGAACCTGTTCCTCGGACGCTCGTTCCGAGGACGACCTGTTCCTCGGAATCTATATCAGGAAGACATAACTCGCTACCGGTACCTTTTACTGTTTTTATTCTATGGCGATAAAGGTTGAGACCAAAAATCATTAATTTCAACCATTTTCAACTTGAATAGAGGGTTAAGGGAGGAAATGAAACCTATTCTTAGGACGCTCAATCGATTGCAGAAAATTGCTTTTCGATATATTTTATAGATTTTGCTCTAGAAAATC
This sequence comes from Thermobia domestica, assembly GCF_964235325.1. Lineage (NCBI taxonomy): Eukaryota > Metazoa > Arthropoda > Insecta > Zygentoma > Lepismatidae > Thermobia > Thermobia domestica. The sequence goes on from NC_137468.1 coordinate 90,663,839, forward strand.
AGTATTGAAACTAGAAGTACTAGTAAATTCAACCACTTCCGGTTCAACATAGTGTTGCGGGCTGTGATGATACACACTCTTGAGAAGCTGTATCGATTGCAAAGAAGTTTGTTCTATCTCCTATCGTTCCTGTTCTTTGTCAATAAATGTTGAAACAGGAAATGATTAATTTGAACTATTTCCTGTTTTAATAGGAAGTTATCGGAAAAGATGGAACTTAGTCTGAGCAAGCTGAATCGATTACAGAAAAATGCATCTACATATCTCAGTTTTTCAACTTTGGCAATCAATATTGAAACCGGAATTACCAGTACATTTTAACCACTTCCGCTTTTGATAGAGCGTTGTGGGTTGTGATGATGCTATGTTTCCTTGAGATCGTGAATATACTGCAGAAAACCGTTTGCCGCTATCTATTATCATTTTTGTTCTATGACGATAAATGTTGAAACGAGGTGGTTAAGTAGAACCATTTCCGGTTTGAATAGAGCTTCAACGGAAGAAATTAAACCTATTCCTGGGAAGCGGAATCGATTGCAAATATCAGCTTCTTCGTATATTTTACCGTTTTTGTTTTTCATAAATCAATATTGAAACCGGAAGTAATAGTAAATTTGAACCACTTCTGATTTTGGTAGAATGTGTTATGGTCATGTTATGTTGTCTTGAGACGCTGAATTTGCAAAACACAGTTTTTTTTTTTTTTTTTTGCTATCTGATACCGTTTTTTGTTCTATGGAGATAAACGTTGAAACCAGAAATGGCTAATTTGAACCACTTCCAGTTTAAACATAAATTAACGGAGGGGAAGGAACTTATTCTTGGGACGCTAAATCGATTCCAAAATATCGCTTCTTTATATCTCTTACACTGAGAAAAAAGCGTTATCCGGACAGCAGTATATTGTAGAAATATACGACATCCTTATGTTTACTACAGAAATCAGTACGGAGCATACGCTATTCATATCCTACATACAGGGTTTGTCCGGAAAGTAATAGGACTGAGTCGATTTAAAAAAAAATATTGAGCCAATCGTTACAATTTTTTAAAAACTTTCAAAATAGGCTCCTTCTGCGTCGATACAGCGCTGCCAGCGCGATTTCCAAGCATTGAAGGCGTCACGGAAGTCATTCTCCGGAATAGCCCTGAGAGCCGCGGTGCAAGCTGCTTGGATCCCCTCTGTCGTCTCAAAATGCTTGCCTTTCATCGGGCGTTTCAGGCGAGGAAACAAAAAGAAGTCCGGGGGGGCCACATCTGGGCTGTAGGGCGGCTGCGGAAGCGTTGGGATGCCGGCCTTGGTCAGGTAGCTGTTCACAAGAAAGGCGGTGTGAGCCGCGGCGTTGTCGTGGTGCAGCTTCCAGTCGGCTCCGATGTCTGGTCGGACCCGATTGACCCTTCGTTTGAGTCTCTTGAGCACTTCCACGTAAAACTTGACGTTGACGGTTTGTCCAGGAGGAACAAATTCATGATGGACGATGCCTTTGATGTCAAAAAAGACAATGAGCATCGTTTTCGCTTTGGATTTGCTCATTCTTCCCTTTTTTGAGTGAGGAGACGCCGGCGTGTGCTACTCGGAAGATTGCCTCTTTGTCTCGGATCATACTCAAAGATCCATGATTCGTCACCTGTGATTACGTTATTCAAAAATTGGGGATCACTTTCACACATGTTCAAATTTTCTTGGCACAATTCCACTCGCCGCAATTTCTGGTTGTCAGTGAGCACTTTTGGAACAATCTTCGCGCACACCTTGCGCATGTTCAAATGCTCCGTCACAATTTCATGAACCACAGTTTTTGGTAAATTTAACATCTGGGCAATTAAACGAATACTTACTCGACGGTCTGAGTTCAAAACTTCGCGCACACGAGTCACATTGTCGGTGTTTGTCGAAGTCGAAGGTCTTCCAGCACGGTCTTCATCGGCGACCTCTTCCAGGCCCTCCGAAAAGGCCTGGTGCCACCGAAACACCACTTCTTGCTAAAGCATCATCTGGGTAAGCCTGCTTGATCATATCAAACGTCTCTCTCGCAGATTTACCGAGTTTAACACAGAATTTAATCGCGTACCTCTGCTCTAACGAACGCTGCATTTTCGGCTTGCACCACTCCCAGAAACACGTCGCGCGAAAAAGCCTGTCCTGACTCTCCGTGTGTTCGGAGACAACTCAAAGTATATAAAATAACAGGTAGCCCCAGTTCGCAATTAGCGTTCTGATTGGCTCCCTGTGAGTGACGTCATGTGGAGGTATTTGTGAAGATTGTTTTCGCTTGCCTGCTTGTTACACTTCGCGCTTTATTCTTAAAACTGGATTCAAAACATAATTATGATATTCCTTGTCTTTCCAAATACAAATAATGAGTCATTTCTACTTACAGATGAGACAACATAATGTAATAAATATATAAATATCGTCAATAATGGTTAATTATCTATACAAATAAAAATGAATATAATGTTTACTCGCTAATTCATTCTAAAGCTTTGGATCGATTTTTATAATTTTTAGTACCGTACATGAGTTGACCTGGCCCTTATTACTTTGATTAAAGGGCGAATTCTAAGGGGTAGAAGGGGTTCAAAATGTGTACCTAAAATACAGTATCTCGCGAACCTACCAAGTTAGAAAGATGAAACTCGATATATAAACACCTCATTAAGCTTAAAGAAAAACATGTCCCATTGTTTTTGAAAATTTCCGTTTTAAGGAAAGAGGGGGCATTTTCTATTCATTGTAACAATCTTTGATTGCCAACTCTCCTCGACCAACTTTAACGATTTTTGGTGCGTTAATGCAGCCAGGACTAACTAACTTAGCCGAAATTGGTGTCCAGTCCATGATTTTCAGGGTCACTGAAATGAATAGTGACCAACACGATGCCGTTTAAAACCAAATTCATCCTCTTTGGGCGTGGGGAAGAGGTGGCATTATGGATTTTTGTCATTGCACTTTCATTGAAACGTAAATTTTAAGGATGGAAGGAGTTCGAATACTTTCCATAAACCAATCCTCTCAATAAAAGCATTTCAGGTAGTAAAATACATAAAGCAAACATTATTCAAAATTTCAGAGATTCCGGGTATGTAATAACAAATTAGGTTAGGTTGTCTTAGGATAGGTTAGGTTATGTTAGAAATCTAATCTACCCTAACCTAATATACCGAATCTAACCTAACCTAATTTGATTAGGTTATGTTAAGTTAGATAAGGTTAGAAATCTAACCTAACCCGTTGTATTTAGTGTGTATTAACCAAATTTTTAGAAATCGTGACAGCAAAATATTTCCTTTACATTACTAATATTTGTTTATTACTCAATATAACACATTTTACAGTACGTATTACAGGTTATAAGATGCACAGATATCTATAGAGTGGTATACATACATAAAAGAACCACCTTTACAGGGGAAAATTTGCAGTTATTTGTCCTACACTTTGCCCTTCGATTTATCGGAATTTAGTTTTTGTGGCTTAGCCCCCTCTCTCGGCCAGCCCTTCAATTATAAGAATATGGTAAGAGTGCACTTTGATCAGAACAAATGATTTTGTCACACGATGTAGCATTCGAGAAGCAGGAGCGTCATTTCAGATTTTGCTTGGGGGGGGCAAGACCCCTTGATATAAGTAAAATTTCGCGTTTTTCACTGATTTACTACTATTCTATTGATAAAATGTATATACATCTCAAACTCAGGGGGGGGGGCAAATGCCCCTCCCTGCCCCCCCTAAATGACGCCCCTGTCGAGAAGGAATAAAATCAATGTGATTTGTACGTAACAGATACGGTTCGGTTGAACAAGATTTGATTAGGTTAGATTAAGTAAAGTTAGGTAAGGTTCGGTTCGTAATAGGTTCCTATGAATGTTCTGCTCAAATGCACTTTGAGCTCTTTGCTAGAATAATGTTTCAGATACTTAACAAAACTTACGAATATCATTTAAACTAAAGAATATATGAGAGTATACATTTATATTCTCGTTGATACCCCCTTCCACTTCACTTTACGTACATAAACTCCTTAAGCTTCAGGCCCTCAGAAATAAATGTCATAAAAGTAAAATTATTGTTGTTTCACACCTGTTTTTCAACTTGACTAGTGTCTAGTTTATTTTTCCCCATGCCAGTTTGGTATCAATAATGAAGAAACAGCGTCAGATCTTAAACATTACTTTTGCAGGAAACTTAGAAGCTCGTTTTTTCAAACTCTTTGATAATCCTCTGGTGAAAAGTGAGCAGAACATATTCGTGCGTTATCCACATTAAAAGTGTTCTTTCGCTTACAGCGGGAAATCAATCTTCTTCGAAGTTCATCATTTTCAGGGAATTGATGGAACATTATTTCGTTTGTATTGCTTCCTATGTTATTAGAATGAGCTACTGCACAAGTAAGATAACTTTTCCCCATCTTGAAAAAGTAGTGTTATTGTTTATGCAGAATTTCACTTATTTTGAAAAATACCGCGATACCTCCACGTGACGTCACCGACCGCAAAGTATCCTGGGAAATATGAGAGCAGAAAAGCTATCCCGAGAGTCCCCTGGAGACAACTGACCAGCCGCTCGTTCGTTAGCTAGGAACGCCCTCCACCGGATCCAGTCGGGGCGCGCACACTCCGAAGTACAGTCATGGCGGAATAAAATCAGTCCTATTACTTCCCGGACAAACCCTGTAGGGTCTATGTACTTCTCTTAGATGTTATATCATGCCATTACAGGATGTTTGATATTTAACAGTCTTTCGGATGTTACATACGTATACGTATCTTACATACGTCAGCTTTATGTTACATATGTCCATCTGAATGTGAGATCCTGACCGTCTATATATATACAATATTTTTTTGTTCGTACGGAAAGTATGCTTATTCAAAGCACTTATACGGTCAGTACGTATAAAATACACTTTTTGAGTTATACGTTTGTTTTACGTTGTCCAACAACTACAGATTAACACATGTAACCTTCGTTTTTACGTACGTTACACATGATTTTTTCTCAGGTACTGTTTTTCTCTAATAACTGTCGGCAGACGGACAGACAAAGTCGTCCTACAGGGTGTCCAATATACAATGCAACCCGGAGTTTGTAATAGTAGAACTTTTGAACCTGAAGTGATACACAAATAATGGTTATACCAAAATGAAGCCTTGTTCATGCATATATTTTTAAACTAGAAAGCAACGATTGAAGTACACTAGGAATCACACAGTGTTGCCAGATGTAACCGAAGGTGTAAATCAATTTTTTTTTTTTTTTTTTTTTTTTTTTTTTTTTGCAAAACATGTAAATTGACTCATAACTCATACGTATGGATGTTCTGTCGTTAATTTTCAGTTTGTTTAGTTGGAGTAGCTTGGAAACTATGAAACAGAAAAAAGATTTTTTTATTTCCACCGATAACTAATCAGATGAGACCTCTGTAAGGGGGAACTAGAGAAATCGTAGTTTTCATAAATTAACACTCTGAATGGGCAACCCTGCTTATGTTTCAATGCATCAAAAGGTGTGCTAAGGATCTGTCTACAGTATGCAATTCCTGAAAACAATGAAAAACAAACTTTGGAATTATCATGAAAAGTGCCAAGAACAGAGAGAGAGCCGAATTGGAGTGTGGCTTTAAAGCATTCCGCTGCAATAACATATTCACTTGTTCAAAGTGTTTGTTGTTGTGTGTGTATGTGTTTAGGGAATGGAGATGAAAAGGGATGAGTCATTCTGTTGCAGCCACTTGTTCTGCATTTCGACAAGAGACGTTAGGTGACAATTTCGTGAGTTTTTCTCTTATCGCTGCAAGTACATTAAAAACTTTGCACTCAATGGGGGGGGGGGAACTGGAGCCGGGTTAGCCGCCCCCTAAATACGCCACTGACGGAAACCAGTATTGAAATCGGAAATAATAGTAAATTTCAGCCATTTCCAGCTTTGATAGAGTATTCTGAGAGAGTCATAATATGTTGTCTTGAGACGCAGAATCGTTTGCACAAAATGCTTCTCGCTGTCTGTTCCCGTTTTGTTATGTAGTCATAAACGTTGAAGGCGGAAATGGCTAATTTTAACCAGTTCCTATCTGAATAGAGTTTCAAAGGAGGGGATGAAACCTATTCTTGGGACGCTGAATTGATTACAAAAAAAAATCTTTGTAGCATTTAGCGTTTTTGCTGTACGGAAATCAGTATTGAAACCGGAAGTAATATTAAATTTCAACCATTTTCGGTTTCGGTAGTGTTGTGTATAGTCACGATATGTTGCCCCTATACACTGAATCATTTACAAATAACAACTTTTCGCTATTTGTTTCCGTTTTCATTCTATGGCAATAAATGTTGAAACCGGAAGTAATAGTAAATTTGAACTATTTCCGGGTTTGGTAGATTGTTGTGAATAGTCATAGTATGTTGTCTAGAGATGCTACATTGTAAATATATATATATATATATATATATATATATATATATATATATATATATATATATATATATATATAAAAGTATTATTTTTCAGCACCAGGGTAATATGAAAAATGTAAACCTAGTTGAAGGTGGAATTCGAACTACCGTAATGGATTCAATGATCTGGCATTGAAAATCAAACCCAGAACCATGTGCATCAAAGCCACGTGCACTAGAGCCTTTCTATTTGATCTTTGCCCATTCTGGCGCTGCAGTCGATAAGTGCTACCTCCCTCAAAAGAAGAGGGAGAAATTGTTGCGGTCGAGATCTTTCAATTGTTAGATGCGGAAGCGTTGCCAAAATGAATTATTTCACGGACTTCGCTGTGAGCCATTCTAAGTAGCCTACGATCTTCATTCGTCAAGACAAACGATCGAATGACAAATTGGCAACATAGGTGAGATCATTCACTTCTTTTCCGTAAGCTCCGTCAGGTGGTGGGGGTGGGGCCGAAGTATAGTTCGCATACTTTCCGAGGGCATAGATGAGATGGACAGGCTCTAGCACTTTTTTTTTTTTTTAACTCGGTCCAACCCGAACAGTTGTCATCATGGGCTTGTAATTAATCTTATTCCATCTTTTACTTAACCCAGTTTAGAACAAAAGTTTTGAGGGAATCGAAAACCCCTATACCCAGTGTGTTTTGCCTTATGATCGTCAGGTTAAATCACCTCATATTGCTCGAATACCCCATACCGGCTATAGATCATCGGGGAGCACTTTGAAAACCATATATAATAGTGGTCGAATAGAATGTCTTTTGATGTTAGTTAGATTTAAGTTTAGTGTCCCTTTCAGCTGCAAGACTTTATAAAACGTGGACCCACGACTTGACGTGGGATTCGAACCACATGAGTAAATGCCGGAAATCGAACCCGAGTCTTCGACGCCAAAGACACGTACGCTATCCACAAAGCCACGAGGGAGATGGTGTATTGATGTTGATTACTTCCTATCCATGGGCGGAAATATAGCAAGCACGAGGAGTCGTGAAGCTTGACCAATTTCACCAGACGCGGATCCAAGGGGGGATATAGGGGCTATTGTTCACCCTTGGCGCTCAGGTATACACTGGATAAAATGGGCTTCAATCCTGCTTTACGCTGGATAAAGTTGCAAACTATGCTTTAGTCCCTACCTTGATCATATCCTGGATCCGTCAGTGAATTTCACAATCCATTAGATCGCGAGTGTGTGTGTGTCCCCTCGTCAATCCGCACCCAGTGTGAGCTCTCACGCTATACGGAAACATCTGAGAGCGCAATGTTGTCGGATTGCTGCTAAGTTTCGTTTTGTTGTTGTTGTCTTTGTTTTGTACAAGTATTTTGCTATTATTATTGTTACCGTTTGATTTAAATAATAGTTTGTGTTCATTTATAGTACTTTAAGTGCTGTTTTTTCTCTCCTTTGCCATGTCTTCTAACTTTGGCAACGATGCTGGTACACTTCTTCTGTTTTCTTTTATTTTTTTCAAGTGTGCGTTCGTAAGGTAGCTCAACGAATCGACCGATTTCTTCCGATACATCACACATGAAAGAAAGCAGTTCACTCACTATAGCTTCACGTAACTGGGAGCAGAACATAGGATAAAAGCAGGGTGCGAATTGGCGGGGAGGATGCCAGGGATTTCCCCCCTTGACAAAAATCTTTCCCACCCTGGAGAAGAAAATTTTTATCCCTGGCAGGGATAACTTTTTCCCCCTCTGGAGTATTTTTAAATATACATAAACATAAGATAGAAAAAGGGAACAATTCTTACTTTGCGTAGCTAACCTAAATATTACTTGAGTGAAAATCTATGAAAGATCTCACATTTCAACTGTTTTGTACTTGTTAGTATATATATATATATATATATATATATATATATATATATATATATATATATATATAATATGTGTGTGTGTGGGAGGACTGGGTGCGCATATGGTGAAATTCATCCCCCCCTGGGAAAATTTTTCAATTCGCACACTGGATAAAAGTAAACTTTAGTAGGCCAATAGTAGATAAATATAGTAGGCCAATAGCACGGAAAAACTGTTTAAGCACGTCATAGTTGTAAAATAACATTAGAAACTTTTTTTTTTTTTTAAAAAAAAAAGAAAGAATAATGTGAATGTTGGTCCGTCGGAAACATGTACCAGGACTCATGTTATAGGCTAATTTCGAACATTAATTGACAAGATCCATTTTTTTTTAAATGATAGAGTTTGTTTTTAAAGAGACTGTTTAGAGAAGAACCTCACCCAACAATGTACTGCTCCAACTAGAGTTACCCTGCAAAATAACACAGACGACTACAAACCATAGGACAATCTACTTGTCTTTTTGGCTACATTTCGTTTCCAGTTTTGTAGGCGTCGTGCACGTTTTCTAGACATTTTTGGTGTTGTCTGAACAACAAAATTATGATCATCGTTGCATACAGTATTATTTTCTTTCGATTTTGCGTCCATTTGTCTAGTAATTGTTAAGGAAAAGCCGATTGGCACAGAAGCATGTCACGAACAGTTGGGTCAAGACTTTTAGTGCCTCAATTCACAGTCCAAAAACACAAAAATGACGAAAGTCCAGACTGCAAATATTGAAAAATAAAAATGATTTACCAAGAGTTGCAATAAATACTCTAACTAAAACTAACTAACTCTATGGCCTATGAAACCCGGAGGTTCAGTGCCGCGTTCACAAAAGCTCTCCACTGACTTCTATCCTTAGCTAACTGCATCCAGTTTCTACTTTGTATTCCAATCTCTGCGAGATCCATCTTAATATTGTCCTCCCATCTGCGCCTAGGTCTTCCTAATGGTCGTTTTCCGATTGGTCTTCCAGTCAAGACTTTGAAAGCGTTTCTACTTTCTTCCATTCTAGCTACATGACCCACCCACCTAAGCCTCCTAGACTTGACGACCCTAACAATGTTGGGTAAACTGTATAAATTATGTAGTTCCTCATTATGAAGTTTCCGCCATTCCCCATTCCCGTTCCTCTTGAGTCCGAATATTCGTCTCAGGATCTTGTTCTCAAATACTTTCAGTCTATGTTCTTCCCTCAGAGTAAGCGACCATGTTTCGCAACCATACAGAACAACAGGCATGATTATCGTTTTATATATTTTAAGCTTCAGATTCCTCGACAGAATTCGCGACGACAAGAGATTTTGAACCGAATAGTAACACGAATTCCCTGCTTTTAGTCGACATTTGATTTCTTCGTGATGCAATAAATACTCAGACTACTAAAATAATTCTATAAGTACAAAACCTCAAATTGTTTGAAATATGGAATTAACTAAGTTTGATTCTGCTTTCCTCATGACGTTATTTGCAGGTTTGGGATTTAACAGTTTATGAAACTGAACATGGAAGATGGATTTAACTGGTTTTGCCTCTGTAGTCATGATGGATTTAGCAAGTTTTGGAAATTGACACAATGTCAATTTTCAACTAGTTAAAGTGGCTTTTGCTACTGAATACTATTTGGAAACAAAAGCTTTCAGACTAAAGTTTCCGGACAAACTACTATCTCATTTTTTTTCTTTTTAAAGTGGATTTAACGGGTTTTGCCACTGGCCTATATATATTTGCCTATCTTCAGTTCAAGTCGTGTTAATTTAAAATTTAAACCTTGAATTTACGGTCATATAAATATAAGAAAGCAGAACAAGTGAAAAATTTCTTTTAGAGGAAAATTCTTTACATTGTAAAAATGTCAGTCAAATTTCAAAGAAACTGACAAAATTGCATCGTTGTAAATTTCAACAATGTGGTTGATATAAAATAAACAATGATTCAACCAAGGATCTTGGATTCAACGTTGTTTGAATACTATTCATTGTTACATGTTTCCTCGAAAATAAGACTTAACCAGCAGAAAATAAGCCCTAGCATTCCTCACCTTTTAGCATTGCTGTAATTCAATAACGATGATATGGTTACGTATCACTGATTCGATGCAATGTTACTTAAAAATCTTTCAGCGTGATTATGAACAATATATACTTTTTTAAAGTAACCTATAGGCCTGTGAAAACATCCATATAAATAATATAAAAGAATCAGTTTCTTTATTATTTTTTCAGTTTTCGAAATATACTATTTAATGTAATAATAACTATAGGTCCTATGATATCGATATATCGGTAGGTAAGCCTCATACTTCTTATAACATTTAGTTTTTTCGTCTTTCCATTGCTCAAGAAATAAATGGAAATATAAATTCCTGGAACGTTCTAAATATTATGAAATCTCCATTTAACTGAATTCAAAGTCGATAAAAATATATTTTAAGTAGATAGAACTGCTAAAATGTTCCGGTTTAGCCAAGAGAGACACGAATTTATAGTATCTATCTCACCAAAAATTGTAGCAACTCCAAAGGTCCCGGCTTCCCTCCATAACGTAACTTAATATCGTTCGTGCGATATTTTTTTGAAAATCCTGCTTTTATTATTAGTCGATTAATCGACTAATAGGAATAATCGACTCTGTCACTCACTTTTGGTGAGTGTTGACCTGATATTTAATTAATTCGGATGTTTCAGCAAAAAGTAAATGGAAAGCGTCCTAACTTTTTAGTTTGAAAATCTGGAACCCCTCATTATGTGTCATAGGATCGAGAACTTTTAAGTTCAGATACACAAACAGCACACTGCATTAAAATGTCGAATAGACGGATAGTAGAAACGCAGGTCATTCGCTTCAAAAATGGTAGAAAAACGTGGAGCCTGCTGGTCCATTCTTCTTTTTACTCTCCATTCTCTATTACCATGCGTATGGGAAAATATTTTCATAAGAAAAACTATAGAAACGCTATTCCCCCAAATAGGAATTTGAAAATGTTTGTTTGTTGTTTAAAGTTCAGCGTCCCTTTTCAACATCGGGACAATGTGAGACGTGGATTCACCGTAATGCGTTTTTTTATGTTCTCTCACTGGAAATCGAAGCTGGCGCTAGCAACTAGATAAGCGGAAAGGGCTAGACATTTGAAAATGAAGTCTGTGTTTTTCATGTTTCTTCACGTGTTATTATTTTTGCTTTACAAATCAGCGTTTGTGTTTTCACGCTCTGATCGATTTTTTTTTTTTTTTTTTTTTTGAGAACTGGGAGAAAACAGCGCCCTCTCAAAACGTAGAAAGAAAGCCACATCATCTGTTAGTAATTTGTTTGCATTCATTTGTTCTCTCAAACTGTTGTTTGTGCTTCCAATAATTGGTTAGACTGAATTGATTGTTAAGATTTTGAATTAGAAAATGATTGATATATATATATATATATATATATATATATATATATACTACTCATTAGTACTTCATTTTTGCTACTTACGATTCACAATCTAACATTAGATCGTATGAAGTTATCTTGCAGATTGAGAAGAGAAAGATGATTCATTAAACTGGAGTTCGTAAAAGAGAACCAAGCCGTTTCTTCGACAACATGAGATTATCTCGTTCTTCTTGTAAAATCTGCGCTGACGTTCCTCTCATTAGTTAGTGCATACTTGTATCAAAAATGTTGGGCACAATATATATGAGAGAAAAGAGCTGTGAAATACAGGGATGGAAATACACTCATATGCTTTGCTATTACGTTTAAGCGCTTGAACTTAACAGTAAATAAATAAATAAATAAACTATTGTCTCTAATGGCATTTTAAGTGACCCCCCTAATGGTATCTTCTACAATACTATCGTACAACGTACAGCTTAGGTTGATTAGACTTGACTCAAGAACTGTGTTCTGTTTTGGTGTCGAAGCAGGACGAAATAGTCTTTTGAAATACATCATACCAACAATAGGTAACGTAAAAGAATATACAGGCTGCGCACAAATTATTGGTCGATTTTGTGCATTTACATATTCATTAATACTAAAGAAAGAAAAGTAAAATACATACCACTTGAAAGAATAAAGTTTGTAGCTAATATTTTTGTAGTTTTAATGTTTTCAGAGGCGTTCAATGCGTGTGTCACACGGGTTACCTTACAGATGTTCAGTCGGTATCCCCGTCCTTGCCAAACTTTCTGCAGCATGTGTTGAGTGCCCTTCTGGATAGCGGTTTTGATCCGCCTTCGTGATTCTAGGAGTATCTGTGGGCGTGGAGGTATAATGAATGGTGTTTACGAATGAGGAAGATGCATCTATCATCAACGAAAATGTCACACGAAGTGATACCTAAAGAAACGATTGAGAAAGTGAGGGAAATCTTCACTCGGAATCCCAAGAAAATCTGTATGGAAAGCCAGTCGAGAACTGAACATCCAAAATCCATAGTAAGGAAACAATTGTAATCGTAACGGTGCAAATTGTAGGTGGTACAAAAATTAAAGCCTGATCAACCAACCAAGCATCTGGCGCTCTGGGATAGCTTGCTAATTAAGTTTTAAAGAAATGAAGTTTGTCGCAACGGATCATCCGTCACATGATCTTTCTTTTGATAAGAGATGCATCCTTTTCGTTCGGAAAGAATGTTTACATCTCTCGACTTCCACAGACGCTGCCAGATCAAAACCGCTATTCATAACGTCACTCCAAGCTTGCTACAAGAATACCGACTAGTCATCTGTATAGTAACACGTGAGGCGCACATTGAATGTTTTTGAGTTCATTAAAAGCTTTACTCTACTCATCCTGCGTACAGTGTAGTGCAATCTATCTAAGTTGAAAATTCTTGGTTCCTTAAAAAAAATGACCACCTCCAATAACGGCCAAGCAGTATCATAGATTTACGGGCTAATGAAACAGATACCCAACTTACTGTAGGTCAACTTAACAAATATTTTAGAATTTTCTACTATTATGTCAAGAAGAAATAGAGAAAATAATACCACAAGAAGAACTAAATATTTGGTTGTCAAATGTAAGGTTTGAAACTAACTACAACACGTGATGTCACTTGAAGAAACTGTTTCAGTAAGTATATTTAATTTCGATTCCGTAACAATTTTTAAATATGCTTATAGTTAATCTTTAATCAAATTACTTATTTTCAACTTCCTTCAAAATGATAAGAAACAGCTTAATCATCTATTGATTCTTTGACAAAAATATAGAAGTTCAGTAGTATCTTAATTATACATTTAATATTCATCTTTAAAATTACACCTATTTCTGCTTATACTTTCGCTTTATCTACTTGCTTTCATATTATTTTATTAATTGAGATGTTACTGGTCTCTGAAACTGCTTTGAAGCATTAATAAATTAAGTACTAGAATTTTAAAAAATAACTGCTTTGAAGCATGACAAATTAACACTCAAATTTGAAATCTGTTGGCCTTTTTTGCATGCAATAAAAACTAAACAATATTTTTGTAAGTTATTCTTATATACAAAGTTAGAAATTAAATAAAAATAGCATTTAAGTGTCAGTTTCAAAAAAGAGAATGCGAATATGTACTGCAAACTCTGATGAAGCTATTCAATGAAGGTATTTTGTTATAGTAATTAGCACACACAGTAGATAAATGATATAAATTATAATTCAATAAAGTATATAGCATTATCTCTAAATATGTTAAAGTATCCTGTATTCACAATGAACAATATAGGAATGAATGAGATTACTTGAATTTATAATAATGAACGAAGCGTATTATCTTTTGATTACTTCATTACAGCGTGGCGTAAAGGTCATGGGTAGAGAATTATTAGAAATTTAATTTCCATATGCAATTCTACATAATAAATATATACCGGTATATTTTTCTTTATATATATATATATATATATATATATATATATATATATATATATATATATATATATATATATATATATATATATATATAATTCCTTGTCTCCTATTGTAATAACCAATGAGACCTAAAATAGATTTGTATATGATTCCTTATTTTGAGCTAAATAGAATTCCTTCCTTCCTTCAAATTTCATACAAAGTACACTTAAATAATGTAAATATAATTGAAGGTTCACGCATGCTCTTATTTCGCTTTCTGTAACTTGTTATTTACTATATTTGCTTTGCTTTCTTCTGTATATGCATGTGGTATGCTTCTTTGGTGGTATATGTGTTATATGTGACTGCAAGTTATTTGTTGCATGGGAAGTGAATCTGGATCAAAAAGTAGATCTGAAGTCGAATTCTAAAAATATATTTTCTATATTCAACTTAGTAAACAATTCTTTCCTTATTTTACAGATTTTCCGACAAATGTTTTTCTAACTATATCGTCAGTGTCTGTGTTACAATTGGAAATGAATTGGAATGTGTCTAACATTCAGAGTGGAGATTGGGTGGGTATTTTTGATCAAGACCCAACAAATACTTCCAGTGTGCCTTTAGAAAGACATTCTGTACAAGACAGTTCTGGATGGACTGTAAGCAGTGTGCAAGTATTAAAGCAAGACCTTAGTTTTACCAGGAAGTGTTTAGGTTATTGGATAGCTTACGTAAGAGAGCAAGACATTATTGCTACTGACTGTTTAAAATCTGAACCAACATGGTTGTATGATATGAGGAATTATATTGGATCATTAAGCTTACAAGATATATTTTTACCAGGAGCTCATGACGCTGGTTCTTATCAGCCCTACGACAGTAATAATACCGAAGGTGTTTTAATGAAATATACTGTGACACAAGAGGAAGACATTCTTACACAACTTAAACTCGGTATACGTTATCTAGATATCAGAATAGGACACTATGAGTCCGAAAACGTAACATTTTGGATTAATCATGGGATAATTAGAATGCGTCCTTTACAAGAAGTAGTGGATCAAGTAAAAACTTTTATGTCAAATACAAAGGAAATAGTTATTTTTGACATTCACGAACTTCCTGTTGGTTTCAACAGTGATGAAAATCATTTTGCTTTACTAAATTACCTGGAAGAACAATTCGAGAAATACATGTGTCCGTATACTGACGCACACGTATCGTTGAACAGTATTTGGGACTCGGGTAAACGTTTAGTTGTCACATATCCCGATGACATGGCTAATAATAGATTAAATTTCTGGCCTTCTGTCCAACATCAATGGGGCAACGTACAAAATATTGATGATCTCTTCTCTTACTTAAAGACGGTTATGGGTAACTCTTTTTCGTATCCATGGTCTGCAATGGCTGAACTGACTCCAGAAGCGCTTGATATTATCACAGATAGACTAGGAGGCCTCCGAACAATGGCTGACTCAGTGAATCGAAATGTTACGTACTGGTTTCAACATTTGTGGGGTGACAAAGTAAATATTGTGGCTACAGATTTCTTTAGAGGGAATAACATTGTTGATGTGTCAATCCAGTGGAATCTAAAAAGAAGTCAAAAACAATACTCTTAAGAATGAAAGGGAACTCGAGTAACTTATAAAGAAGAAACATCATAATGTCCTCAATTAAAAAAAAAAAAAAAGTCTCAGTTGCCACTAGACCACATGTGTACCATCCAATTCTCCGATAAAAGCTCAAATTGCCTAAAACAATAACCCTACGAAAAAAACGGCTAAACGTTTACAGTAAAACCAAAGAATGAAAAAAAAGTTCCATAAACACCTGGTAATTATTTTTGCGTCATAAATAAAGCCAAAGATTAGTGACTGTGTAAATCTAAAAAGCAAAAGAAGTATTTTAGAATAATTTAGACATGGGCATCTCTGATGGGATGACAAAGGGGGGGAGGGCGTGGTAGTAGAGGAAATGGATGGAGGCTAAAAGTACTTATATGGAAGAAAGGAAGAACACATGAATGTTATATTTGTCGTTAAGTGGTAGTATTTTACTATGTGTATATAATTGTATGAAACTTGTCTTCTAAATGCCATGGTATCATCAGAGCAAAACAATAGAAGCAGAAAAAGACTACAATTAATGGATAGTATTAAAGTATGTAATTGCTATGTCAAGACAAAGATATTGAACGCCAATAGTTGCAAAATTTGTCAGATCACAATCCTGAAATAACTGAGATGAAATCCATCTGAAAAATATATCTAGGGGAAAAAAAAAAGTAGGAGAGCAGTTAGATACTGAACAGCTTAAGGATGGGGAAGAAAAAGCAAATCCGTTTGAAATCTCGAAGAAAACTATACCAGTTGAGAGAAAGTAGATACAGTAATTAACTAGTTGTGGGAATATTTTGAACTTTGCAAGTAAAGATACAGTATCATGAAGGTAGCACAGCTAGAAAACATGGGTTTTAGAAGAAATTTTGCAAAACTAGGGAAAGAAAAGTATGGAAACAAAGTTGCACTAAAGAATGTAAAATAATGTGTATAAATTTGAACTACGAGTTAGAAAATGAAATTCAGCAAAGACAGAAAATATACAATAGACGTAAAGATGGCAAGAGAAAGCATAGAGAAATTTAAATAACGTATATAGAGTTAACTTCAATGCAAGTATGGAAAAACTACTGCTACAGTATAGAAACTAAAGATGGAAATGAGTCCTTAATAAGTGAGGCTCGGCTCCAGATTATAGAAAGAGTACATTGAGTTGTAACACAGAATGGGTGAATTTTGTATTATGAGAATTAAAAAAGAAAACAAAGTTAATGCAAAACTCAAATAAATTGCTAAACTAAGGGGGTTCAAGAATATATAACGAAGTGAAGAATGATAAGGTATATTGATTTGATTTGGGTTTGAGTTTAGCGTCCCTTTCAGCAACGAGGCTATATGAAACTTGTATGTTCAAACAGCTTAACGTGGGATTCCAACCAGATGAACTCCCGCCCGGAATCAAACCCGGGTGTCCTGCGCAAAAGGTGTATAGTAACCTCTTAGCCACGAAGGAGCTCGAAAAGGTAGATAGTATACACATTGCGTTTCCTAAGAATATAGAGGAAGATGAGAAAAGCAAATATCCGGAATTTGTAATCAAATTATTAACGAGTCGTCGTAATACTTTTTACAGAAAGTTAAGACTAGCTAAAGTACTGTTCCCAACATTGAGGCCGCAGTGGCGAAGTAGTACAGCGTTCATCTCTGGTATATAGGATCCCTGGTTCGACCTCAGATGTGGTAGACAAATGCCGTATACGAGCATTTTATCGGAGTTCTCCTATTTCTTCCCACTTTCTTCACTCCACCATTATCATTCACCTCATTATCACCGTCTCCATTAGCTTTCGTGCATAATCGTGGAGATAAAACTCTAAAAATAAATAAATAAATATGTAAGTTCCCAACATTACACCTACGACACATTCTGAACTTGTTATAAAACGTGTTATAGTACTCGTAATAGAACATGTAACTACCATAAGAGATTACACAACTGTTTGCACCTGTAAGTACTCAGATACTGTAGGTTACCTCTATCTTGGGAGATTATCGTTTTCGGAGCAGGCTGGTCGTCCGGCACCGTCCTGTCATTCCCCATACGTGTTCTATAAGGCTTAGGTACAGAGATCTAGTAGGCTAGAGTAGAAGACATATACTCGACAGAGCACGCTAGGCTCATCTAACGGTGCGAGAATACGCGATATACCATTGGAAGATATTGTCCCAGAAATTATGTAGATAAGGTTTGAGGACAGGCTGGACAACACCAAAAAAAGCGGACGTACTAATCATTCTCCCCCGAATGAAGATTAGAGACGAGCCTGATATGCAGCCTATTTTCCCTCCCTTATCAAATGTCCAAAAGTAAAGTGTGGACTCTATATGACGAGAATACACTGGAGTTTCTGTCTCACTCGCAAGTTTACATACGCGCACAGAACCATCTCTGTATCTAAGACAAAAACTACTCTCATTGCTGAATATCACAACCATCTCTTTGCCTTCCTAATGCAATCCACGGTAAACGTTCTTGGCGATGATCAGGTAATCGTGTGAGAGTAACGCAGGATAGTAGATAAATATTAGGCAATCGATTGTTTAATGTTTGTATGTTCACTGTGTTTAATGTTCGGGAAACCATGGCAGAGGATTACCATAGCTGATTGCACTGTCGATTGTTATCCTGCCAGTTAGGGCGGCCTGAATGATCCTTCTTTCCAGGAGCACTTATGCACATTGCGGAAACACTGAAGAGGACACGTCAACTATGATAATCCTCTGCCTCCCGTCATGTACACTACCGGTGGACTGCTACACAACATGACACGTGAGTGGCAATTTAACAGAAATACTACCTGACATCTCGCTGCCTCAGTATATGGCTACACTCGAGGACTCCTAATTGTACAACAGATGAGTCACATTTAACTACACTCGTCTTGTTGTTCGACAACCTTCGTACTACTAACAGTATGCCCTCTACAGACATTACGACCAGCCTGCCGTTTACGGTGGTCGGTGTGCTGGGACCTTCAAACTAAGATTACTATGTCCTCTACAGACTTATTCTATTGTGCGAATTTCGTTCGAATCGGGCGATGCACTGTATACTGACAAATTTAAAGTACTTCCATGTAACATCAGTGTTTTAAGTTCCCATCCCAGACAGCAAAACTTCAACTTCGAATACGCAAGAGATTATTTGGACGAAGAAGTCAGAAGGTTGAACAATTATCATTGAGAAGAAGACATAGCATGATGATTCAATTAGTTTCCATCGAATAAAGCAAATGAAAATTTTTAGATTACCATAGTTGAAGGGACGAAAATGTATGTAGGAATCGTTGATTTAGAAAAAGCCCTGCTTGAACTCGGTAATCAGAAGGATGCTTGAGATGAAATGGAAGTTCAGATCTAGAAGAAACTTACATACAAACCAACCGTTAAAAGTTAGAAAATAAATAATTTTTGTTGCGGAACCTGAATCAAAAATGAACATGATATCAGAAAAGATTAAAAAAAACTGTAAAAATGATTTGAAATTAAAATGAATATAACAAAGATTAAAGAAATTATGGCTGGAATGATTGAGGCTATAACAATTATAGAAATCTGAGCAAAGAAAGTAGAACAGGGTGACTAGTACTTAGATAACATTGTTAACGAAAGTGTGAAATGTGAAAGACAAATAAACAAAAAGTGGGAAATGGTGAAATATTTTCAAGATGGTTGGTAATTGTGAGGAGCACATTATGTAAGTCACTAAATGAAGAACTGTAAAAAGGAGTTAAATGCTGATTATTGCATTGTACGGATCAGAAACGTTGACATTGTACAAAAAATATTGTACTTGGGTTCTCCGAAATTTGTACGGCGACGAGAATGCAAACACTTACCAATGGAAGATATTAGGAATAATAGGGTTGAGAGAATTTAACGTAAAATAATTAAAAAAGATTGTTGGAGAAGAATTTATAACTTGAGTAACCTGATAGAAGTTATAAGGCGTTCCAGGTAGTAAGATCGACCTCTACATTGTGTTATTTCCTTGTTTATCCAAAGTAATAATAATAATAATAATAATAATAATAATAATAATAATAATAATAATAATAATAATAATAATAATAATAATAATAATAATAATAATAATAATAATAATAATAATAACTAATTGATAGAGGAATGTTTTGTTGAGTTCACCCTTTGAAGAAAGTTTAAAATGATTTTTTCCCAAAACAAGTCTTTGTTGACTTGACCCTTGTTATCCGAAACTCCTAATATGATGAAAGAAAAAGAAGGGAGATAAATATATAATTATAGATAGTATTAATGATATAATTCTTACATCAAGACGAAGTTCCCTAAGGAATATGTATGGAAACTTATAAATGAGTAACAACTGAACTACCAGTCATGGAAGAAAAAATGAAATGAAATCTTTAAGTTTTACGTCCCACGGTACCAGTCATGGAAGAATACTATGGTTAATTATATTGGTAGAGGTAGAAACCCTATAATTCTAACTTAAATAGTTTCCCATTTACCTCATGATTTTGACGGAAATTTGGTTGGGGACTACAGCCATTCTTTGTTATATTCATGCCCTCAATTTTTAATGCTAAAGAAGCATATGATTTTAGATATATATTCTATTAGGCTATAACTGCAGCATACGTAAACGTGAAAATATAAACTAAATATTTCTTCTATGTTGAGACCCATAAAACTAAATTAACCTCATAAAAATATTAAAATAAATGTATTATTTAACTAGATCATTGCTCCAGTAAATCACAAAATAGGTATGCATTGTATATTGTATTGTGTTGTTTTCCAAATACTCGTAATTGACGATTCTTGTTTGTCATTATCTCTAAGAAAAAATTAGTCCCTTTTAAGGTGTTTACTATACCTAGGTATACCTAGGTAAAAACTTAAATAAATAAGTAAAGATAGGCTTCATTGTCAAGTCGATAAATATGAACTGTAAAGATGCTCGTAGTGTTCATACTAGTTCCTCTGGAAAGATCTTAATTCTAAAGAAATTCATAGAATGCAGGAATTATTTTCAAGCTACAACAGCAGAAGAGATATAATGCATAATCGTAGAAATTACAGGGCATTTGAAATTTAAACGAGAGCTACAGAATTAGTACTCGAAAGTATCCCTGCATTATCTCTTCTTTGGCTTACAGCAATGTATATGAAAGTTCACAATTTCAATAAACAAATGCATATTGTAATTTTCAAAAACTAACATATGATGAAAGTAAAAATCTTATTTTTATCTTACTTCATAAAAAATAATAACTAGTTGGATCAAAAGATCCAATATATTTCAATCAAAAATTTTCTTGTACGCCTTATATCTGGAGAACTTCGTACAGTGTAGCGAAACCCAACTATCACTTAACTCAGTATGATGGGCTTATTACGTAGAAAATACGGAAACTCGATTTAGAGGCCGTTCCAAAGTTTTGTGGTCCCTGATCCAAGATCCAGTATATTTTAATCAAAAATTTTCTTGTAGGCCTTATATCCAACTCAACTTATCACTTAACTCAGTATGATGTGCTTATTCCGCAGAAAATACGAAAACTCGATTTAGAGGCAATTCAAAATTTTTGTGACCCCCTGATCCAAAAACTAATTATTGGCCAAGATCGCAATCTTTTGATCCATTTGATCCATTTTTGGTTTTCCTAAAATCCTTGTTATGCTCTCAAAATATAATTCCTGCACTTATCTCACAGAAACCACCAAAAAGATAAAATGATCGTCGTCAGCAACCACTAAATGAAATAACAGGATAGTTTGAACTTGTGTTCATATAAACAGCTCTCATAAACATTAGTTTCAGCAGCAGAAATAAATGATATGATTTTAGCTTAATAATATCCTTACTCATTGAAGGGATCTATAATTTTAAATAATTTCTCCTTATTATGAGGACTATCAGTTTTTAGTAGAAAACATAGGCGTGATGTTCATCATATTAAAATTGTATGCTTATTGTTTAGAAGTCATAGTTAATAAAATTGAAACTTACACAAAATAAATAAAATCGCTCTTAAGAATAAGAAATGTTGGACTAAACAAAATATTTCACAGCTTCCTCCTTGTGAACGAGTTTTTAAACGTTTATTTAGTAAAATCATATATATATATATATATATATATATATATATATATATATTTCAAAAAAATATTTAATTTGGACAGAAGTACATTTCGTTTTCCGTAGCATAGATTTTGTGTAGCTTAATCCTCTTTTAACTTCATTTGAAATAAATTTGTTAAAGTATGACACAACTGCCATATTAGATTGCATATTAACAAAAATTATTCAAAATTCTTGCAGTTTTACGTGGTCAGTTTATTATTGAAGGTGAAAAAATCTACATTTTTAAAACATCATGCTCTATTATTTCATGAAACGTAAAATGCAACCAAACGAAAAGAAAAAAAGTGCGCAGTATTTGGAGACTTTCTTGTGATTTATCGGAAGTGTGAAAAATGATTTACGAGATTTCGCGTCGGAGATTTCTCGCAGGATAGCACATGCTGCCGAGTAGACTAGTTGATGTTAATAGCACCGAATTAAGATATTTCTGAGAACAATCCACGTTATACCACATACCATCTTGGATGCACATTATATTATTTGCACCAGCTTGGTTATGTTGATCGGTTTGACGTTTAGATGTTCCCAAGTTAAGTGAAAGAAAAAGAGATGTTTAGAATTTTTTACCTTTAGTATCCAGTGTTATCATTTCAATACACTCTGATATATTCGTCAGTAACCCGTTACACAGTAGGTACATTAAAATGATCTTCTATAAGTTGGATTATCCAAGAGGAGTTAATGAGATGTAAAACATTGGATGAATAGTCCAACATATAGGAGATTCTTTCGATTAGTTTCTGTGTATCTGAATTATGGACTCTTGAAGAAGACACCAGAGTACGTTGAAATGATTCAGGGCTGTAGCTTGTGGGGGGCAGGGGCAACTATCCCAGGGAAGCTCCCCGCTGTTTGAGAGGGCCCACTTTAAGACAAAATTTTCTTACTCCATATACGGTACAAATATGAAATTATAAATGAAGCATCAAACAGGTTCACTACATTACATAAACAAAACAGCACACAAAAGGTAAATAAAACAAACATGAGTCGTGGGCCCATTTCAGTAAAAAATGTATATTATTAGGGGCCCTAGAAATAATATTTAATCGTATGGCTTTGAGATTTGTAAATATTGCCCTCTTAATTAATTTGTCATGTATGAAACGGGCCCAGGGTTGTAACTAAGGGCCCCGCAGACCTTACCGTGCGGGAGGGCTCACATGCTTCGGGGACCCACAAAGATTAAGACGGGCCCAAATAGGGATCAAATAGAGGGGAGCAAAAACAACTTTTTCTAGGGGCCTCAAATATTAATACATGATAGCCTCCCAGAAAAAAATCTAAGTTACAATAATGTCCAATACGAGATCATGGGGCAAGCGAAATGAACCATCAACAATCACACCAAAGAGTGGGCTTCACTCACTAGAATTGGAAGGGTGTCTTCTATCATGAATTCCTTTCGGAAAACAAACGATCAATTCCAGAAAGTACTGCTCATCGTTAGATAAATTAAAACTAGCATTTAACAATCAATTAATAGAAGACATTGAATCTTTCACCAACATAATACAAAACCGCTTCTTTTTTTTATGAGTTATCAAAACTATTACAACTTGTGTAGGAATTTTGATTCACTTGCTGTATTTACTAGATAAATTTCTATTAATTTCCATCTTTACAAAATTGTCTTTTTGAAAAAGAAACCAATTTCCTGCATTATTGCAAATGGCACCTGAATAATGCTACAATATATTCATAACAGTCAAAAGCTGTAGCAAGATGCAATTGAGAAGTTGCCTGAAAAATGGCAGAATGTAGTGAATAAATAATGTTTTATTGGCTAAAGATCTACTTAGTAATATTAAATGTATATCCCATAACTGTGTTTACGAACTACTTTAAGATGTGACCGATCCTCTCACTTTCCCCTATTCTTCAACAGTATACCTCCACCCCCAACACAAACACATACAAAAAAAATCACCAATTACCACTGCTGTAAGTGTCAAATAGATAAATTTCAATCTATTGATGGATTTTTTTATGCGAATCTATAGCATTTATACGTTTCAGTTCCAAAGATTCAATATAGGAGTTTTGATTTTATTGAGACAAAAATAGACCTTTGATGTTCACAAACATTACATTCGAAATGACACACTTACAACTTCGAGCGAAGCTTGGCACAATATTCATCTCACCGAACCATTTTTTGCATTCTTCAGTCTCGACTCAACAATGATATCAGAAGATGAATGTAAACAATTTATATGATATACCTGAAGAAATTCTTGTATTTTAATTTCTATGAAATTTTCAGCGATTACAATGCCTAAATAGATGAATTCACTAGTATATGCACCGCATATTAGCATTTCTGTCAGAGTAAAATGGTTACACACTTTTCTTTAACACATTGGCTATCAAGGTCTTTTCCTGAGATTTTCTCGTAGATACCACCTATATATTTTTCCATTTCGCAACTGTTTCTGTTTGTCTGATTAAAATTATGATTGTAATACATATATATAATCAGACTAAATAGTTTTTCCTTAGGGTATCTTCGGTAAGCCTTACAATATGGATTGAATAAGGCCACAGAGAACTCACTGATGAGTCCTATGTTAGTTTCATGGAGCCAACGTATTAAATGAATATAGATTGTGTTCCTTGTATTGTATGCATATTTGTAATATATATACATTCGTATTAATAACTTAAGTTTAGGCTATAAAATATGAATGATAAGTACAAATAATGCTGATAAAACAAGTAATAACATAATGAAGTAGGAAAAAATGAAATTAACCGAGCATTATCCTCTTACATGGTGATAATGTATCGGATAGCAATAATACAATATGTGCTACATAAGAATCATGTTATTTTTTATGTTGTGGTTTATTAAGTTATAATGTTCATAGATCTCGAAATAAAACTTCAGCTACCAGTAATTTCTTACATTATAATGTTGCCAATATTGTAACCTATTATTTTAAAGTTAAATAAAAAAGTATAGTAAATTCTAATTAATGACAGACGAAAGAAAAGACATTACCAAAGATTTACCATTTTTTCCTAAATATATTGTAAATTTTCATCTAATTAATTTTGTTAAAATATTTATTAAAATTTATTATTGTTGACAGTTACATTTTCATTATAATGATTTGAAGTACATATTTATTTGTTATGAGATGGATGGTTTGAAATTATATAAAAGTGTGAGTAGAAGCTTCAAAAAGACAAAGAAGAAATAATTGTACAGTTCTGGTGAAAAGACTACCCCATAAGAAAGAATGAACTTTTGACTATGTTTATAGAATTTAACAATATTTAGAACTTCAATAATACGTGTATATATATATATATATATATATATATATATATATATATATATATATATTGCTATATTTCTAAATATTGATTAAATTTATTATTCTGTGAACTATGACGGTTCATATAATTAGTTCTAGCGAAAATATCTCGGGGCTATTTAAATAATAACAGAACATGTGAAAATACTATTCTTTGCTGTATATTTGATACTTTCTGTAAATTAAAGTATTATAGAATATTATTGAATGTTTTGTTTTATTTTCAACAAAATTTCCTTCTATTTCTTCATAGTAAAGTAAATAAAATTTATCATGTACTCTATGATAATACTTCATGAATTACATTCCTAATATTGTTTTTGCCCTATTCTATTAAAACTAACTAGACGTCGTCGTAGCAAGAAGTTGACAAGCATTCGAAAGCATATCTGATCCTTGCTACAGTTACAATATGACGTACGAATATTCCTTGTTATATATAACATGATAAACTCTGTCAAGATTTTCTAATTTTTAAAAAAATTGTAGGAATGAGCTTCTGATTACATCTATATAAATAATAAATAATATTTCGAAATATAGTCATATATAACTGTATTGTAATATTGCTATATTTCTAAATATTAATTAGAATTATTAGATTCTGTGAACTAGCCTTTCATATAATCAGTTCTAAAGGACAATAGCTCGAGGCTATTAAGAATATAACACAGTATGTGTAAATACTATTATTTACTATATATTTGATACTTCCAGTAAATTAAAGTATTATGGAATATTATTAATTGCTTGTTATTTTGAATAAAATTTTATTTCTCTGTTGTAACGTAAATAAAATTGATTAAATACTCTATGTTGATATTTCATGAATTACATTCCGACTGTCGCTTTTTCGCTGATAAAACGTTGGTAAACTGTTAAAAGTGATCAGACATTCTAGCATCAACAAACATTCAAAAGCAGTCCGGATAATTTTACCATTCACACGGACTCAGTTATATGATGCTTATTGATCACCGTTATTGGTACAGAAATCGTTACTCAAATAATTCATTTAATATCTGTTAATATTACAAACTGATTATGCACGAGAACTTAGGCAACCAGATTATAACTAGAAAATTAGAAATGTTCTTAAACAGATTCTAAACCCATGATATGGTGCATTGTCCTGTTATAAGTTTAAATTTATAAGTATTTTGAAAGTATGCAGAAAATCTGAAAGGATAACTTCTAGGTTTCTGCTGAGGACCACTAATTAGCCAGAAGATATGTTTTAATATAAATAATTTAATTTAATTTAATTTAATACAATTAAATTACAACTTAATATATCACAAGACTGATGCCAACCTGAATAATTTCCTTATGGGCACAAAAGATTTACAGATTCAAGTTGCCTACACCGTACTTAGTTTTGGTCTTTTACCATCAACAACTGGAATCATGTTTAATTGGATCATGCTACCCCTTGTCAGTTACTGACCTTATGAAGGCGAAGTTGCAACGTCCTGTTTTGGCGTACGGCTCTATCCATGATGCTTGACAACGGGATTCATGACATTCGGTAACTTTCCGGATAATATCCCAACATATACTTTGGTGTCTGCAAGATATACGTAATTAGTATCTTCTTGGATGAAGTTTGGCTGCACATCAGAACTGAAGACCATGAGTTAACTGCTACGCTTTGACTCTAGGCACTGACGCCAATTTTGTACTATTATAATGCAAGAAAGTTTCTTAAGTCAAACTTATGGTTTATCTCGTAGTACGAGAAATATTCGAATCGTACTTACTTTCGCCACTATCGAGAATGATATGCATCTGAACAACTATAATCATTTCTCAGGGCTTCTTTCCATTTGCTAATGCTATGCACGATTCTGACTGTAAATTGCTGCCTGAAGTATATACTGATTCATGGATGGTGACATATGATGCTATTTCTGCTTACTATTGTAGTTATATATGTTTGGAATTTCTAGTTTTGTGCTTTACTATAGAAATGTCAAATTGCTATGCTTTGCTAAAGTCATATATATATATACATAAAACTTCCTAACAGCCTTTATTGAATTAATTATTTTAATGTCATTCGACATTACATTACATTAATTTATTCAATAAAGGCTGTTAGGAAGTTTTTTTAATACAAGACTTTGGCAAAGTATGGTAAATGTATACATTGTCACCACATGAAATGGAAATGGAAATCTTATTTATTCTTATTTCATAATTTTATTTTACATTTTTTTAAAGTCAGACGAAAAATAATTTTGTGATAAGAAATTCAGTGAAGGTGCTTGTGTAATTACCTATGTATATTAGTAATTTTTGTATCTATTTGGTCTAGGAATTAATTCGTGCGGTTGGTACGCACACATTGAAGCTGTAGTACAAACACAAAATACATAAATACCTTAAGAAAAATATTGTCCATTGCTAGCCACCACTTTCGCCCATCTGTCAGGCAATGTACGGATTCCGTGGCGAAAGAAGTCCTCATCCTTGGAAGCGATCCAGTCAGAGACCCATGTTTCGATATCTTCTGAAGAAGTAAACCGCTGTCTAATCAAATCGTTGTTCATGCAATCGAACAAGTAGTAGTCCGAAGGAGCAACGTCTGGTGAATACGGCGGGTGAGGTAAAACTTCCCATCCGACGTTTTCTAAATAGGTTTTGACCGGTTTTACGACATGTGGGCGAGCGTTATCATGTTGAACAATAAGTTTATCATGTCTGTTCTCCCATTCTGGTCGTGTTCTGGTCAGGGCTTGCTTCAAACGCATTAATTGTCGTCGATAACGTTCTCCATTCATAGTTTCACCCGGTTGCAGCAGCTCATAGTACACCACACCTTTCATATCCCACCATATGCACAGCATAACCTTTGCACAGTGAATATCTCGTTTTGGTCGTGATGGACCTGGTTCACCTGGTTTCACCCAGGCCTTTTATCGTTTAGGGTTCTCGTAATGGATCCACTTCTCATCACCCGTAATAATTCGATGCAGAAACCCCTTTCTGCTCTGTCGTTGAAGCAGCAATTTGCAAATGGTTTTTCGTCTTTCAACGTCTCTGTCTTTCAATTCATGTGGAACCCAACGTGACATCTTTTGAATCATTCCCATGGCTTTCAAGCGTTTGGAGACTGTTGTTTGATCAACGCCTAATGCTGCTGCAAGTTGTTCCTGCGTTTGACACGAATCCTGCTCGAGCAATGCTGTCAATTCTTCGTCTTGAACTTTTTTTGGCTGTCCAGCTCGCTCTTGGTCTGCCAATCCGAAATCACCACTTCTAAACCGTGCAAACCACTTCTGACACGTTCGCTCAGCTAGAGCATGGTCACCATACACTTCCACCAAAATACGATGACTTTCAGTCGCACTTTTCTGCATGTTAAAGTAATGCAGCAGGACACCCCGCAAAAACACTTTATCAGGCACAAATTGCGCCATGTTCACTTAACTACAAACTGGTGTTGTTGACGCTTTAATCCACTGCCCTATACTACGAACGATACGCGATGACAGGGGTTTCCAACACATGTGTGGATACACGGAACTGTGGGACGCTCCGTTCGTTGCGCCATCTCTTGTCCACCCGCACGAATTAATTCCTAGACCAAATAGTATAATTGATTTATGTACCTAATTCAATGAGTTTCCACTTCTTGTTTTGGACTGAAGTCCCACTTCGTCGAATAATATGTGTAATCTGTTGATCCATTTTTTTTAAATCAATCCCAGCTTACAAGATAGCCTCTAAAGTACAAAATATAAAATACTCGGAAAATTTGGTAAAGAGGAGTTAGACAGAGCAGTTAGGAAAATAAGTACGTATGCAACTTAGAGAAATGGCTATGTTAAAAAGAGTGCAGATTGTATGTACTTTTGTTTGTCTTATTATTATCATGATAGGTCAACTTAACATTCTTACAGGGAAGTTCTACTAAATTAATTCTGAACTCAAATTCTTAAGCAAATTAAAGATGA
The DNA here is from genome assembly GCF_964235325.1 of Thermobia domestica. NCBI lineage: Eukaryota > Metazoa > Arthropoda > Insecta > Zygentoma > Lepismatidae > Thermobia > Thermobia domestica. Next base: position 90,693,013 of record NC_137468.1, read on the forward strand.
AGCAAGAAAATCGAAGTTTGGAAGTTCATTTAAAGATGCTCCCTTGCCCTGGGTTTGATGCCTTTTCTCGAAATTAAATAGCAATATACACACATTTATCATGCGTTACCAGTATATATATATATATACAGGGTGGTAGGTAACTCCACAGAAAAACTTTTGGTGGTGATTCCTTATATGAAATGAAAGAAAAAAGTTCTAATAAACATGGGACGAAAAACGTCTCGTTTCAGAGTTATGAACAGCCGAAAATTCGAAAATTCACGTTTCGAAACGTTCTGCCTTAGAAAATACAGGACCGATCCCAAGCGGATTAAGGAATTACAAAGGAATTGGTATGCGCTCTATCTAAATATCTATGTTCTACCGTGGTCCGTTATCGTGAAACGAACTGTAAAAAGGAAGTTGAGGTATAGGGATACTCCTTTAAGTACTAATGGCGCCTTTATTTCGCCGGTAATGGAGGATGGTAAAACATGGATATTTCGATAGTTCGCATACTAGTTCCTGTAATTCCTTAAACTGCTTGGGATAGGTCCTATAGTTTCTAAGGCAGGGCGCTTCGAAACATGATTTTCTAATTTTCGTAACTCTGAAAGGAGACGTTTTTCGACCTATGTTTATCAGAACTTTTTTTCTTTCATTTCATATAAGGAATCGCATCCCAAAGTTTTTCGGTGAAGTTACCTACCAACCTGTATATATAGAACTTTAATTTCTTATAAGAAATATAGATCGAAATTGTAAAGTTACAGTCTAATCTTGAGCAAAAATTGATTATACTTGTCAAGCATTCAGATATGCTTTGAATATAAAATCAATATTTTAATGTTAAAAATAATACTTTCAATAAATAGTACTACACTGCTTTCCAGATAATAAGGTATTTGTTTTTAAGAAAGCTTTCCACTGCAAACAACTGGATTCACGTAATGTTGTCAGTTGCCATGTGGATCAGTTGGTATAATACATACTAAATTTTCACTTTGTCAGTGTCAGATGTACTATCTGGAAGTACTCGATTAGCATATCAATTGCTCAACTTAGTAATCACTGACAAATTTATGAATTTAAGTTGTACGCCAGACATAACTCATGTAAAAGATTTTCATAATTGTTTTATACGGGAAATATATTTAACTAGTTGACATGACATAATATTTTAAATATCCCCATATAAAACAATTATGAAAATCTTTTACATGAGTTATGTCTGACGTAGCACTTTGAATGGATTTTAATCCAAAGTTTTGTTTAAGATTTCCTAATAGAGAATTGAATCCATAACTTTTATTTCAAAACAGTAAACAAAATAAATCATCAACTACGGACGCTGAAAGGATGGTAATATTTTGGTACCAAATAGTAACCGGTGGCCACCGTCCAACTGATCATTGATTTGGCCAGCGTTCAGATGACCAGTGGCCACCAATTAATATCGGTACAAAATGTTTACCATCTTCTTAGGTATTGATTAATACCAATATCATCTCTCTATGACTTACCGTTCCTGTGATATTGGCCAAAAAATGGCTGTTTTCCAGATATTTAAGAAGCCATATCTCGGGAACCGTAAGTTATAGACAGATGATATTGGTTTTGATCAATACGTAAGAGGATGGAAAATATTTTAGTACCAAATAGTAACCGGCGGCTACTGTCCAACTGGCTACTGGCCAACTGGCCACCGTTCCCCAGATATTGGCCAAAAAGTTCGAATTTCGGAAGATTTAAGGAGCCATATCTCCGGAACTGTAAGGCATAGAGAAATAATATTTTGCGAATTTTTGCGAGAAGCAGAATAAGGTGCGGGTAAAAAGATTTACTTTTACATGTAGGAACAATCACAGTCATCCTTCCCGCTCCATCTCTCCCTTCTTTTAAAGTTCGTTCTGGCAATGCTCTTGTAGCATTCTCAACTGGTTTTAAATTTCTGATAAGAGTCATGAGTTCAAACTTACATATGTCATTAGTCAAAAGGGCACTGGGCATGCAGCAGCAACAAGCTAGTTAGCTGTTCATTCTTAGCAAACTTACAAATAACTTAGAAAGTATTGAACATTATATAAAATATAAATCTCTGTATAATGGGGTCATTAATAAAGCCAAAAAGAGCTGTTACAGTAATAAAATAAACAATCCATATAATAAATGCAAAGAATCGTGGAAGATAAACTATGAATTAGGAAAAAAATGAGTTAGTATGAAAAATGTCAACTTAACCCTTTCGGACCTTACTTTTTTCTAATCATAAAAAAACTATTCCTTCCGTTTAAGGGAGTTGAAAGGGATGCAAATAACACAATGTATTTAAAAAACATTGAAAAGTTTCTGTTTTTTAAAATTACATTTTACAGTGTGTTAATTCTAATGGATTTTGAAGCAATATTGTTTATCAATAAAGCACAGATTTACAAAGCGTTTTTAGCAATAAATGTGAATCTTTTTAAGGTATTCTGTCTTTTTCACAAAGAGGACTTTTTTCCTTCTATCAAATTCTGAAAAATGATTACTTCAGTCACGAGAAATTTGAATATTTCAGATGATTTGTCATCAAAAGCCCTATAAAAGAACTAATTTCTACTTTATTTGTAGATTTGAATGACTTGCCTGGCTATATGTCATAAAGATTGTTAATTTTAACCATATTATCTGCACAAGAATCCTATATGTATTGTGGAAAATAGCTAATTGAATAAAACAAAATCTCACTTGCTGATAATTGAACTAATTCCCAATCGCCTGGTGGAATATTCAAATCTAGATGAACGAATGGCTTCTTTTTCAATCAGATATATTTTTTTCTTCTTCTTTCTTCAAAAACATTAATTTAACTAGTTTGTTACTGGTCGTTTCGAACGTACCAGCTACTGCTGCTGCTTCTTCGTAACTAATAATATCCTCTTCATGACGTCCATATCTGGTCATATGGATTGTATCAGCATCTTAAACAGTGACGGAGCCAAGGTAGGGCCAGGGAGCCAGGCCCGCGTGCTCAAATTCTTGGCCCTCCTAGTGGACCCCTCACACAGAGTGATAGGTTGACAAACGGTGAGTTGATAGTAGTCACAAGTGAAACTACTACCGAAACTCTCTAGCCAACAGAGTTACGAACTGCAGAATACTACATGTTGCAGTAGTCTGCGTTCCAAGTAAAAAGCTCCAGGCTCGTTTTTGTTCGTAGTACAGCAAGATCTAATTCATCGAAATCTGTAAGATGCATACATTGACCTCGTCATCTGAATGTTCCTTTTAACCACTGTCCTTTATCTATTTATCTTCTTTGTTTTAGAATAAAAAACATAGAAAAAAAGCAAAATCAGTTGGCATTCTCATTCGCTTCAATGTTGAAAGTCATATTAAAATATGAGATGCATACTTACAAATAGCATGCACTGCAGTAAAACATTACACTTGTGTTGGACGAAAGAAGTCTTCGTACACTACTTATTATAATTCGTACACTAAGTAATTGATTTCCATTGATTATGGAGACATAGAACAAAAGTGTATCATCCTTTAAATAATTTGGTATTATTATTATTATTATCACATAATCTTAATATCGAGCCGTCTTGTTTAATATACAGTAAAAGAAGAGAGCAGAAGTTTTTATTGTTTCTGTTATTCTCTCTGTTTTCGCATACCAATTGTTCGAGAAAATCAAGATACTGAATACTACCAACACCTACTATTTGCTACTGATACTGATTCTCCCTCTCGAATACCTTCTGGTCTTGTCTCTAGTACGTCTAGTTTCCTAACGCTCTTGACCGTTGGCAACTCTGTAGGAACCTTCTGCTACGATGTTAACAAGCGATATTAGCGACCTCCAAGGAAAACGGGAGTCAGCGCTTGGTGGACATATACTACTAACTAAAGCCTGGGGAACTATAGTAAAAATCAGTGATTTAATGAATTAAAAATCAGTGATTTTTTGTAAATAAATCGTTCAGAAAATTTTCTTTTAAACGATTTTAACTATAGTTTAATCCCAAAAATGCTACTACTAGAAAAATCCCGAAGTTCATCACAGAGCCAATGCTGCAATCTCCTGATTACTAACCAGCAGATAAGATATCGAGATAATACAACTTGGTCGTGGCAGTAATACTATTTTGTGTAAAAGTGGTAATTACTCCCGTGACCAGGTTGTATCATCCCGTTATCTGATGTTTACTAATCAGAGAGATATCAGGAGTTTGTGGGACTGGTCCACAGATATTCCATTCAGTATGTTAAGTCAGTGAATACTCAATTTTATCGCAGATTTATATTAGTTCTTCGTCAAAATATGCATTTCTGAAAAAAATAAGCATTTCTGAGAAAATTACAATGTAGGAATTAAGCAGAACAGGAATCAGTGGTGACATGTATTTTCAACAGGATACACTAATTTATGCTCCTCCTTCAAATCTAATATCAAAACTAACAGTATTAATTTAGCATCAACTACAGGATAGTAGCGTTAAGTTACTCCTACTACATTTGAATTTATTTTAAAGCTTTGAAACATCCGAGGCTCAGAGGATAGAAATGAGGGAAATGAGTTAATAGGGCCATTAACATTTCCCTAGTGACACTGAGGAAGAATCTTGATAAACTCCTCAGTCAAAATATTTACTAACGAGGGATCGATCACACCACCTTCCGAATCTTAAGTTTGTTAAAGAAAGGATGTAGAAAAGACAGACAATTACCAACCAATTTAACTTTCTTCTGTTTTCAAAACTTATTGAAAAACTAGTATGTAAACTAAGTTTTATAAATGAATAAAAATCTCGAAATCGTAACATGGCTTTTGGAAAAAAAAATCCACAATTACTGCGATATATGAACATGTCAAAGTAGCTATAACATCTGTTGATTAAAAAGTCAACCCTGTAGGTATTTGACTGTGTAGATCATGATACGTTTTGGTAAATTAGAAAAATAAGGTATTAGAGGTATGATATTGGAATAATTCAAATCATATTTGTGCAATCGTAAGCAAATCGTACAAATTCTTCATATGGACAAAGAAATTAAAATTGTGAGCAAGATAAACTTCGATGAATAAATAAATAAATAATAAAGGTGTCTCATAAGAGTCACTTCTAGGACCTAAATTCTTTCTTCTGTGTCTTAATTTGCCCTTAAATAGAAACGGGTAAGATACTCCTTTTTGCTGACAGTACAACAATAAGTAAAACAAGGTCAGAAATAGCTTGCAAGAAATTGGGATCTTACAACATCCCAACTTATGAGCTCGTTTTCTGTAAATAAAATTAAATGCAGATGTAACAAAGCGTGTCTACTATCCCTTATCCCACAAAACAGCACATCAACTACTGCAGATATCCATGAATCACAAAGTATGTACCTTTACTGAAGTTTTTAGGTATGTATCTAGATTATATTTTTTTATAGCGAGAACACGTACGCAAAATATTAGCCCAAGCTATATACATAATACGAACTCTAGTTTCAATACTGAATCTACAATCAATTATGTCCTTGTACTATGTCATATTCTATTCTTATATTAAATACGAGATTGCCTTCTGGGAATTTTCGCCACAATTTCAGAGTATATTCAAACAACAAATATGTTTCATAAGAATCATTATAAATTGACAGAAACACATCACCTGTCAGTTTCGCTATATGAATCACTGAATACAATGATAGTTCCTCCATTGTACGTATTCGCAGAGGTGCCCACAAGGGGGGGGGCTATGACGCAAACTGCGTCATTGAAATTTTAGGGGGGGGTAAAAATCTATATAAATATGTTTGAGGTGGTATAAAAATTAATCGAAAAGATTTTTTTTTCATGGAAGAACACCTATGGATAGACAATTAAGGGGGGTGCGTCATGGACATAAGGGGGGGTGGGCACCACTGGTATTCGAACTACTTAAAGTTACTTGGGATCACTTCGGTAGTATTAAAGAGATAAGATCGATAATATATCGAATATTCACAACTATTCTACGTGCAGAAAATATATTTTTCCTGCTGTGTATCATAGAACGTCTGCATATGGAAAATCACATATCAATATGGATATAAAACTGTATAATAAGTTACCTGGGTATATAAAAAATATTCATAAAAAGAGTTTCTCTGTCAACTCAGTGCGTTAACTGTTAATAAATAATACATTTTATACGGTAGATGAATATCTAAGCAGTTCATTGTGCAATTTCAAAAAAATAATTAAATTATCTATAATATATATCAGATGGTAAATACAAATTTATCATTATAATGTAAATTGTGAAAATGTACAAGTTTTATGTAGTTTCCATATGTTGCTAAAACAAGAGCTTTGTATTTTGCACAATCGTACATGTTAAATGTTCTATAGAATGATTAATAAATTTAATCTAATCTTACAATTTAGACTATTGTGCTAGATGATCTACAGAATAATTAATAAATCTAATCTAATCTAACAATTTAGACTATTGTGTTAGATGATCTACAGAATAATTAATAAATCTAATCCAATCTAACAATATAGACTATTGCGTATCAGAATGATCGTAAGACCTGAGATTATTGAGACGTAATTTTAACACAATAGAGCTGCCATCGACTGTGGGAAAGTGGAGAAAATGCTTACAATGGGAATAATCCAGAAAAAGTCATTTACTGGTGGTCCTTGCAGAAGCCGAATGTAGAAATATTGATTAATTGCTGACTATGCATGGATGTAAATAGCAAGCAGCTTGAGGCAATGATGTGAGTCTAGTTGTCGTGTATTGTACATTAATTAGAAGAATGGCTTTCCAATGGCTTACTTCCTGTAAACATAATAGTGTCATCACACGAATCAATCAAACGTATAGCCATGTTTCTGACTTACTTATAGGTGTCATAGAAGATCACTCTGAAACGTAAACTATTGTATATTATGAGATTCGATACAGTAACAATAGAGCTGAACAAGAACTCTGCTTTATAAGCAATATTTATGAGTTCTTGCTCTCATTCTACTGAATACAGTTCATGTGTTCTCAAAGAAATAATTTTAGTATGTCAAGTACATATTCCCCTAAAAAAAAAAAAAAAAAAAGACATTGTGTATGTGTGAACTTTGATCTTAGATCTGTATTTTATAATAGACATCAGGAGAAAGACAAAAACTTAATTTCCGAAAATGTCAATACCTCACAGCAGATACTTCACCTATTACTGTCTTGTGTTTGTGTCAAGATGAGGAAGTTGATTTCCATAGTGTTTCAGTCTTTCTACTGACTGAGTATGTTTTATGATCAAGATGAATTTTCAATTGCATAAAAAAATTATTACTGCGTTGGAAAGCAAACTTTCTAATGGGTTCCAATTTGTTTACTTACAAAATTCTATGCGCCTTGGGTTTCATGTAAGAAAACAAATGATGGACATTGATGGAGAGGAGAGGAGTGAAATCGTGGCGGCAAGACTGAAATTTCTTCAGAAAACGCTTTAAATACGAAAACAACAATCCTTTACTTGGACAATACTTTGATAAATCGAAAATATACACCAAAATCGATCTGGCAAGACTTCTCTAGAAACAGTGGATTAATGGTTGACGAAAAGTGGCTTTGTAGCTGATAAGACGTAAATATTTTGACCTAAATAGCCTTTCATCACATATAAATGACAGCTTCTACATTTAAGGATTGGTTTCTGGACTCATTTCTAAATTATTTGAATACACTTCTAAACTATAATAGTAGTTAATGCGTTACATTTCTTAGTCGTTCTAAATGAAATTCCAAATTAATCTAGTGGAAAAGATGTTATTATTGAATGATCATAGGAAAAAGAGATTAAAGCTTCTACAATAAAAACTAAAGTTGAGCTTTTGCAATTCATAATTCCGTTCAATAAACAATGTAAAAGAAAAAAAAAATCAGGTTATAAGCGAAATAGGACAAGGGACAATATCAACACGTCCCTCTCACTGTCAATACAGCCCAATCGAACTCTATACGTTCAAGAAAATCAGGGAGAGGCAAAGAGGAATAAAAAACATTGAAACTGAAAAATGTGGGAAAATTGATTAATGAAATAATTGATCTTGCAATACACAAAGACTAGGAATTCTATGCAGAATATATGTATATATTTATGTAGAGTATCCTGCTAAAAGCCAGATTCTACCCATTTGTCGACTTGAGCTAGGCGAAGTCACTAGACTGGTTGAACTGGGCTGACGTGACTAATTCTTTCCTTGTTGTATTAGAATTGTCCTTGTGGAACTGAAAATTAAGAATGAAGTAAGAATTAGGATTAGTATGCAGTGGCGGCTCGTACTGTCATTAACAAAGCGTGCTACAATATATATATATATATACGTGTATTTACCCACTGAAGGCGGAAGTTGATATCCATCCTTCGATTCTTCATGCTGGCAAACTTTTCTATCACCCTGGAGTTGAAATCTAGCATCTTGTTGATCAAACTTTTTTCTATCGAGAGCATGGCAAGGCAGTTAACCTTCCTGACCTACGGAAATTCCTCACGAATGTCTTAATTCTCTTTAGAGACGAAAAGCATCTCTCAGGCTCTGTTGTGGATATTGGTATGGTCACTATTATTTGCAAAAGGGTTGTTATTTCGCTAAAAGTGTCCTGTAAATTGTTTTTAAATATAGGCTGTCAGAACCAAAAGCTCAGTGCAAAGTCACTGCTTACCTAACATTGGGTAGCTTTCAACCGCAGTGTCCAGTATATGTTCCGGAAAAATCACTAAAATTTGCAGAATCCAGAAGTTTGGCGCCATCCAAATGGCTTGTTTTCTCAAATCGATTTCGCGCATCCGCAGAAATGCGATCACATACTTCTTTGGCATTGGGTACTCTGCAAGATATAATCCACCCACATTTGTTTTCACCAACTGTTGGAAGAAACATATCATTTGTCCTAATATTGTCTGTGTCATTCCGAATTTTCTCAATGGCTTCAATGAAATATTTAAGTGCTGTTTGTACTTTAATGGTAGGCCTGCACTGAATTTGATTATAGAAAATATTAACATGCGGCATTATTTTGTGAAAGAATTCCAACCAAAACATGAATTCCCTGTGTTGGATTTCTCTAGTTCTGAAAAGCACTCTTTCGAAACATTTTAATTTTCATAGATAGAATTGACGGTTCGTGACTTGAAATTCCATTTAGTAGCTGACCCACTCGGAATACGTCGTACAGCCACTTTTTTCAAAACAGATACACGCTGTGGGGAGCAGGAGGAAAAATGTGGAAAATCCTGAAAGACTACAGAAGAAAACCCTTGCCGATTGATTTTGAGATGCAGTTCTTTCCATTATCAAATTTAATTGGTTAACAATGGACGTAGTGTGCCAAAGGAAAGTGTTCTTTAATTTTAGATTGTACGTCATTAATTGATCCCTTATTACCGATGCCCCATTAAATGTGTGCGCTATAATTCTGCTACGATCTGAATCTGTGTCAAAAATGTTCAATTCATTTAATATACACTCCCGACAATTCTGGGCTCCCGGACCTTTAGGATTAAAGAAAATAAAAAAGAGAAGAAAAGACAAAACTGAGCGGCGAGCGCCGCCAGTAAGCAAAAGAAAGCGAGAAAGAGGAATACTTAGCGCTTGCGCAGAATGTCTTCGGGCTCAACCTAACACAGCACGGTGGTAGCTATTCTGGGTGTAAAAAAAGGAAAGTGGACAAGGCATATTGAGATCTTTGCTCCATGCTAGAGATATAGGCTTGTATAGTTCAAGCGGGCTCCATTCAGTACAGCCCGCTCGGTTCGTTAGTACAACTTCCACACTGCTGAAGGCGCTGATAATCGCGCTCCACGCTCGAAAAAGATCGTCATGGGAAAGTTCTGTATTTTGTTAATTGATGAACAGTTTAAACAAATTAATAGATGAAAATTTTTTGAACTAAAATTAGTCTAACACAAATACACAAACATAGGAAGCGTGCTGTAGCCCGGTAGCCCTACGTCAGAAACCGCTACTGTTAGTATGCCACTTATGGAAAAATCTAATAATAATGCTTACATTGACCAGAAATTAAAATCATTCGATATGAATATCTTGCAGATAAGATATCAGATCCTTAACAGATTTTCGGATAAAATGAATGGAAAAAGACGTTGAAACAAGGATAGTATAGTAAACTAAGATTTTGAGAAAACTGAGAGCTATTGTATCTGTTACAGTAAGAAAAATCTATTAAAACTATGAATAAATCAGAAACATAGACATTGAAAAGCAGAAAGATGAAAATGAAAGCATTCAAGGTGCAAAGACTAATGCTCAATTTTTGCATAGATAAAACGAAAAATATTGTTTATTATTTTTAAATTTGAAGCTTTGTATCGCACTTCCATCTTCATTAGCCTCAAAGCATGAATGCGGGACCGTAAACTAGTATTTTACTTAATTTGCCTCTAAGTGAATTCACAAATAAATAAAGTTCGAAAAATGGAATCTCAATACCAAAACGTAGTAATACTGTACTAAAGAAATTAAAACAACAAGGTATATTAATCTATGTCAATGATAGCCAATCACTAACACACCGAGCGCCAGGACAAAATAAGAATCAAAATTCGGGGTCACTTTCCACTTTCCTTCCCCTTCTCTGAGGCTGATTTACTGAGGTCACTTTCCACTTTCCTTCCCCTTCCCTGAGGCTGATTTACTGAATGCAAGTCACACATTTTCTGATCTTTTTTGTTGTATTACCTGTATTCTACTTCTTGTTTCACGTACGTAGGCCAACTAGAGTCTCAGTTATGTACCTTTGTAACTACAGTATATGAAACTGCGTTTTCCTAAAAATTGGCCCGGTACAAACGACCTTACTTTGCAGAATGGGCTTGGAGAATAAAACGTTAAGAAATAAAAAATACAGTTAAAATTCAAATCTCGATTCAGGCATATTATGATGGCCAGCTACACACTTCCAGTCACATAGTTAAAAAGTACACAACAAATTCAACATTATTAATATTTATTTGCTAGTCGACAATTGGCCATCACTGGTCTATGCTATTTATTACATTTACAAATTACATGATGATGGCGTAGTCTCATATGTGCTGTTTAAGTGTTGTGTACAATACTGTAGATACCGCTATGTTGAATACAGACATATACACTTATAAAAAAATACGTTGAGTGTTAAATGTTATATTGTTCCTCGCATGTTGCACGTTGATAGTCAGGTTGGACATGGTTATTGTTAGTCGCGGATGAGCCTGAAGCTAGTTTCCAATAACATTGCCATAGAATCTAGGGCGAAAGTTCTGGGGATTTTTCAGAACAGGATAACATGTTAATATTTTAAAGAGCGCGTCATGATTCAGCTGCGACATGGAGGTGAGAATTATCTTGTCAAAACAGACGCTCGCTGAATATCATCCATGAATGGCGACTCAAAGGGTTCAGTAACTATTCTAATGAAAAGGTTCGAAGTCATGGTGGTTGGAATAACAACGGGAAGAATCCTACGATCCATCCCTCACATCACATTGTCTGGGGTAGAATTGGAATGTGGACAGCGGTTGCAGCTCGGTAATAGATGTTCACCAATCTTCCTCGTAACCAGTAGTAGTCCTTCATTAGTACCAAGATAGACGCGATTCCCGGACGATTTTTATCTGTGAATACTCAATTGACATGTGAAAATGCATGTGACAGGGTGAGGAAATTGCGACATACACGTCACAGACATCTAGAGTTGGGATTATGCTCTAATAATCTATTTACTACAGTTTATACTGTGCTTTTAATGTCAAATTTGATAGCGGCTTGAAACTCAGATATTGCTCAAAACTCTGCATACAGATGCTCTTCGAATAACTCCCTTTCCCCTCGGACCATTAATTCTAACAATTATACAAATGAAAACACCTCATTCCATCTTACCGATATCTCAGGATAGAAAAATACACTATTTCGAAGATCTACCATAGGACCCCATTAAAATGGGCTGACTACTCATAATCATGTAACTAATGCCTTTGAGGCATTCTGGAATCTTAACATATGTTAGCACATTCTGACGTGTGAACATATGACAAATGGCACACGAACGTAAGTGAGTCCATACGAGTCTACAGGAAACGCGTTTAGCATATTTGTTATGTGTTATGCCTTGTAACTTGGTTCAATGTCATACCTCGGTAAACCACTTTGATTTTCATTCTCTTAGCGTAAACTTTTTTCCGCTTTGGGATTTAATTTTCCGTTAGCGTATAATATCATGTTTACTTATTATTAAGGAAGAAGACAAAATTTTCATAGATTATCGGCTGACTGCCAAAAAGACAGAAGTTGAAATAATGAAATTTGTTAGTATATCTTTGTTTTAATATCTAAATAATAAAATATGCTTTAAGTTGAGAAAAATATATTTAACAAAGTGCAAAAGTCATCAATTGGACATACAATTACAAAATATGTCTTTTAAAACATTCTAAACAAAATGATGTAATAATAATTCTTTTGTGACAGGATGGCATTCAATTAAAATGTAAGACTTCAATAATGAGAGGAAAAATGACATTATTGTTGCCCAACAACTGTTATATCTTCTGTGAAATAGTTGCTTATATAAGTTGTCAGTGTGAACAACCGCAATGTCTACTCATTTGAATAGAACTTCCAGCATTTTGCCAACCGTAAGTTTGTTTTAAAATTGACATATTTCTTAAAATAGAAAGTAACATTTTATTAGTAGCAAAATTTACTTTAAAATTTTATTAATCCTCTTTCACATAAATTTAAGAAGTAAAACTATTAAAACTTTCTGTATAGCATTTTACCATTACACTTTTTTTTATCCAGTGTGATTTCATTTGAAATCATAGTACAGTTATATAACGTTTCTTCTAAATTTAAACCTGCCATATATTTTTTATGAGAATACGGGATACCTTCGACCTCCCCCTCCCCCAACTTTCCAACACAATCCTATGAACTGTAGCTCTGGTTATGAACAACAGCATGATAAGTGAAAGTTACCTCAGCTGCAGCTATTTTTATCCCTTCATTCCATGCAATTAAGTGAGTTCATTCCAGTTCTGCCTAATTCCCGTTCTGCCTAAAGGCCGTCCAGCACTTTATAGAAAATATTTTCAATAATCTTATTTTAGGCAGAACGGGAATTCCCGTTCTGCCTAATGTTTGGAGATAGGAATTTTTATGCGGAAAGGAATGTTTTATGGAAATGCTTGACTTTTCAATTACGAATTCGTTTTCAATCACAATACTAACTGAGATGTTATTTGATTTTTTTAAAAATCATTCTTATGAGGTAGCATATAGCAGTCTTTTGTTTTTAGTGTTATATAAATATTTGGTTAATATTTAAAATAAAAATAAGTTAATTTTTTTAACACAGATCAAAATGTGAAATATATACTTACAATATATACTTACTTGGATTTTTAGTATTTTTTAAAAAAATGTTACTTTGTATTTCAATGAAATGAAGAATTACAGATAACATTTTAGATGCATGACAGTTGAAGATAAATAATAATCCTCTTATTAGGCTGCGCCTATGTTTCCGTCCCTTGAATTTTGTCTATTTTCTCAGAATCAAAAAATATGCT